>NC_134975.1:2589407-2617805 GCF_965638725.1 Aptenodytes patagonicus
GGCTGTGGCTCGGTCGGTGCCGGCAGCAGAGCCAGGGCTCGGTTCCCCCCTCCCGGGGCTCAGTTCCCCCCCGGGCAGAGGCACCTGCGCCCCCCGCAGCTGCCGGGGCTAATTTTAGGCTGTGGGGCCGGGACCCGCCGATGCCACCAGGATCCGTCCAGGACAGGGTGGGACCCCCGGGGGACCCCTCCGAGGGGACCCCATCCCTGCCCGCCCCGGGACCCCCCCGCGCCCTGGCCCCGGGGGAAGCGGGGGACGCTCCCGGAAGGGCTGGGTTCACCCAGGAGTTGTTTTTCAGCTCCAAAAGAAAAACACCAAGGGCTGGACATGAAGGTGGGGCCGGTGTCACCCGCCGGGGCGCCCAGGTGTGGGGGCCGTGCCAACGGCACGCAGGGGGCCACGCCCAGCCCCTCGGCGCCTCCGCTGCACCATGTGCTGCTGGCGATGCCCCGGGCTGCCGCGCATGGGGGTCCGGCTCAGACGGGTGTCCGGCCGGCACGGGGGTCTGGCTGGCTCTCACCCTGGCACCCGCAGGTGCCCGGTGCCAGCATTGGGGTGAGCGGGACCAGCTCCGCTCCCCCCAAACTCTCCGTCCTCGTCCCTGTCCCTGGCTCAGAGCCCCTTTGTTCGGGGACGGGATCCAGCCCCGCAGCAGCAGCCGCCCCGCGCACACAGACCCCCTTTGTGCCGCCCGCGGGGCCGAGGGCAGGAGGTCGGGTCTGTCCCCCCCCTCCCCACACCAGCTCCCTGGGCCCCCACCCGGGTCCCCCGGTGCTATTCCTGGCGGCGGGGGCCGGGGGGCCGCGGTGGCATGCGGCAGATAGCGGGCGACGTGCCGGAGCTGCCAGCGGGGCCCCGCGCTGATAACGCCTGGCCGCAACGCCGCGATGGCGCCCGGAGGGGCCCCGGCCCTTGCCCCCCCCCCCCCCCCGTGGGCAGGTGCACCCCAAGGACCGGCCGCCCGCAGCCCCCCGTGCCCCGGTTTGCCGGGAGCCGGTGCCGAGGGGCGTCCCGGGCTCTGGTGGGACCCTTTGAGCAGCCGTTAATGATTCACCAGCGTCGCCCAAAACCACTCCTTGTTCCCGGCCATGGGGGTCCCGTGGGGGCTAGATCCTGCCCCCCCCAGCAGCCTGGGGACCCCCCAAGCAGGTTCCAGCTGCTCTCAGCACTCCCTGTTGTTTCTTGGGGGTCCCAGCCCCCCACTCTCTTTGGGCCCCGCCGTGCCCATCCCCGGGGCGTCAGGGCTGGAGGCCGTGCCCCAACGCAGCTGGGACCTTTTTATAGCCCCTTCCCTATTAAAATAGCTCCGGCCCGGGGGGCGGGGGAGCGCAGGCTGTGGCTGCGGGGGGGGGGAGTGCTGGCCCCGTGTCCCTTCCCGTGCGTGCACCGAGCTACCCGTTCTCTGCGGCCGCCCCCAGGAGGGGGCTCGGGCCCTTCTCTGCCCCCACGCCGGGGCCGGACAAAGCTGCCATTTACCCGCCCGCGGCCCCCCCGCACCGGGGCCTGAGTCACGTCTGTGCTGGGCCGGGGGGGCTGCACCCCGCTCTGCCCCCGGGGGTGCCGGCTCTCCCGCCGCTTTCGGGGGGCTCGGCCTCCCCCCGTCCCGCTCGCCACAATCGCCCCTTTGTGCGGCTGCGGGGAGGGGGCTGCATCCTGCCCCGTGCACAAAGGGGCCCTGTCCGCCCTGGTGCGGGGGGGGGGGGGGGCGGGCAGTCATTAACCCTGGGGCCCCTTGGCGCCCACTGCCCCCACCCCGAGCTCTGGGGCACCCAGGCGTCCGGCCCCCCCCCCCCCCCCGGCTCCCACCCCGGACCCGGGCATCGAGGCGGGATGGGCTGTGCCAGCGGCCGGGTCCGAAGTCCGGGCGTCGTGGGCGTGCCGTGCGGGGGCCAGGCCCGCGGCACCCGCCTTGCGCAACCCTTGCCCGGCCGGTTCGGGCGCCGCGCAGGGGAGGGGAGGGCGGGGGAGCACCCGTCACCCCCCCCCCCTCCACAGGCACTGCCACCCCCATGGCAGGGACAACGCGGGGGATGATGTGGGGGGCACTGCCATGGCGGGGACAGGGACACCGTGGGGGCACCACCATGGCCAGCATGGGGGGGGGGACACACCATGGGGGGGGGTCAGGGACACTGCAGAGGGCGTGGGGTGGGACATGGCCAGCACGGGTGGGACAGAGACAAGACTGTCGAGGGGACATGGCCATTGAGGAGGGGACGCAGCCGCCATGGGGGGCCATGGCCATCAAGGGGGGGACGTGGCCAGCGTGGGGGGCACAGGGACATGGCAACCGCAGAGGGACATGGTCACCGTGGGGGTGCACAGCCGCCACGGGGGGAGACATGGCCACCGCGGGGAGCGGTGCCGTGGCTGCGGTGGGGGACAGGGTGCTGTGCCCGCAGTGTGCGCGGGGACGCTGAACGGGCTGAGCGTGACGGGGGACGCCCAGCACCAGTACCAGACGCTGCACAAGATGTACAACAACTGCGAGATCGTGATGGGCAACCTGGAGATCGTCCTCATCGACCACACGCAGGACCTCTCCTTCCTGCAGGTGAGCGGGGGGGACACGGGGGGACACGGGGGGACACAGGGGGACACGGGGGGACACAGGGGTCCGCGCCTGCCGGGCTGACACGTGCCGCTGCCCTGCAGACCATCCGGGAGGTGACGGGCTACATCCTGATCGCCATGAACGTCTTCGCCTCGCTGCCGCTGCAGAACCTGCGCGTCATCCGCGGGACCCAGTTCTACGAGGAGAAGTACGCGCTCTTCGTCCTGCTCAACTACAACCCCAACACCACCCACGCCCTGCGCCAGCTCGGCCTCAACCAGCTCACAGGTGGGACCCCCGGGCTGCAGCGCCGCTGAGACCCCCTGTGTCCTGGAACCCATCCCGGAGCCGTCCCCTCCTGCCTTCTGGTCCCCATCCCAGACTGGTGCCACCCCCCTGGGGCCACGCTGTCCCCTCTGCGGTCCCCATCCCAGAGTGATGGTGACCCCATCATGGTCCCCATCCTGGAGCAGCGGCCACCTCCCCATGGATCCCCATGCCGGAGCGGTGCCATCCACCCGTGGTCCCCATTCTGCAGCGGTGCTGTCCCTTGTTGCATCCTGGTGCCCATCCCAGAGTGTTGCTGTCCCCCTGTAGTCCCCATCTAGAGCGGTGCCACCCCCCTGTGCACCCCGTGGTCCCCACCACAGAGCAGTGTCACCCCCCCGTGCACCCTGGGGCTGTGCTGTCCCCACTGTGGTTCCCATCCCAGGGTGCTGGTGTCCCCCCCGTGGTCCCCTGGAGTGGGGCTGTCCCCACCACGGTCCCAATGCCGGAGCGGTGCCATCTCCCCGTGGATCCCCGTCCTGGAGCGGTGCCGTCCCCTCCCCGCCGTCCTCATGCCGGGCGGGGCCGGGGGGGGGGGCGCAGCCCCCGTTGCCCACCGGCCGCCCCCCCCAGAGATCCTGGCCGGTGGCGTCTACATCGAGAAGAACGCGCAGCTCTGCCACGTGGAGACGGTGGAGTGGCGGGACATCATGCGGGACCCCCACCTGGAGCCCGTCGTGGGGGACAACGGCAAGGCCTGTGCGTGGGGGGGGCACAGGGGACCCCAGCGGCGGGGGCTGGGGGTGTGACACCCGCTGGCTTTTGGGGTGACCCCTCTGCGCTCCCCCCCCCCCCCCCCACAGGCGCCCCGTGCCACGAGAGCTGCGGCGGGCACTGCTGGGGGCCCGGCCCCGAGGACTGCCAGAAACGTGGGTACCGGGGGGGGGGGGATGCTGGGGGGGCTGGGGTTGGGTCCCCCCCCCCTGCTCACCCCCCCGCTCACCCCCGCCTCCCCGCAGTGACGAAGACCATCTGCGCCCCCCAGTGCAACGGGCGCTGCTTCGGGCGGGCGCCCAACGAGTGCTGCCACGAGGAGTGCGCGGGGGGCTGCACCGGCCCCCTCGAGACACACTGCTTCGTACGTGTCCCACCGCCCGGCTGCCCCGGGGGGGGGGGGGGGGCTCATCCCTGCACCCCCAGGGCGGGCGGGGGGCGATGCTGAGCAGCGTCCGTCTGTCTGTCTGTCCGTGCATCCCCCCGTCTGCCCGCCCACCCGTGCATCGTCCATCCATCCGTGTGTCTGTCTGCCCCCCCACCGCGGGGAGGGAGCTCGTCCATGTCCCCCCGGGGCGGGCGGGGGGGGGTGCTGTCCCTGTGGGGTGGGGGAGGCGTCTGCCTGTCTGTGTGTCTGTTCATCCATCCATGTGTCCATCCATCTGCCCCCCGTGGGAGGGATCTCAACCCCGGGGTGGGCGCAGGGCGACGCTGTCCCTACAGGGCGAGAGGCGTCCGTGCATCCCTGTGTCTGTCCGTCCGTCCGTCCGTGTCGCCGTGCCTCCCCCCACCCGTCATCCGTCCGTCTGTCCGTCCCGCAGGCCTGCCGGCGCTTCAACGACAGCGGGGCGTGCGTGCCGCTCTGCCCCCAGCCCCTCATCTACAACAAGCTGACCTTCCAGCTGGAGCCCAACCCCGACACCAAGTACCAGTACGGGGGCATCTGCGTCCGGAGCTGCCCGCGTGAGCTGGGGCGCAGGGGGGGCCGGGGGGGCACGGAGGGCTGGGGGGGGGGGGGGGGGGGGGCGGCGCGGGGGGCCGGGGCCGGGCTCTAACCGCGAGGGTCTCCCCGCAGACAACTTCGTGGTGGACCAGAGCTCCTGCGTCCGCGCCTGCCCCAACGACAAGATGGAGGTGGAGAAGAACGGGCTGAAGATGTGCGAGCCCTGCTCGGGGCTGTGTCCCAAGGGTAGGGGGCTCGGGGCTGGGGGGCCGGGGGGGGGCCGGGGGCCGCGGGACGAGCCCTCACCGTCCTCGTCCCCATCCCGCAGCCTGCGAGGGCACCGGCGCCGGCAGCAAGTACCAGACCGTGGACTCCAGCAACATCGACACCTTCGTGAACTGCACCAAGATCTTGGGCAACCTGGACTTCCTCATCACCGGCCTGGAGGGGTGAGGGCCGGGGGGGGGGGGTCTGGGAGTGGTGGGGTGCAGCCCCCCCCCGCCCCGGCTGACGGCTCTGGCTCTGCAGGGATCCCTGGCGCAACATCTCAGCGCTGGACCCCGAGAAGCTGAACGTCTTCCGGACGGTGCGGGAGATCACGGGTGAGCAGCGGGGCTGGGGGACGCCGGGACCCCCCTGGGACCTCCCCGGGGCCGCCCTGACCCCGGCCCTGTCCCCCCGCCCCAGGGTACCTGAACATCCAGTCCTGGCCCAAGCACATGCACAACTTCAGCGTCTTCTCCAACCTCGTCACCATCGGGGGACGGAGCCTGTACAAGTGGGTTCCTGACCCGGTATCTCACGGTCCCCTTCCGTGTGTCCTGCATCCCCCCGTCGTCCCCTGTCCCTGAGTCCCCCCATCGTCCCCTGTCCCTCTATCGCCCATCCCTGCACATCCCCGCATCCCCCCCATCCCTGCATCCCTTGTCCCTGCACATCCCTGCATCCCCCATCACCTCCCATCCCTGCACGTCCCTGCATCCCCCATCACCTCCCATCCCTGCACGTCCCTGCATCCCCCTGTCCCTGCCCCATCCCTGCGTCCCCTCGGGGTTGGCAGGTGCTCCCCCCGGCTTTCGGAGCAGCCACCCCCCCCGGGTTGTCCCCCCCCCCCCGCCCTGACGCCCTCCCCGCAGCCGGGGTTTCTCCCTGCTGATCATGAAGAACGAGAACGTGACGTCGCTGGGGCTGCGCTCGCTGCGGGAGGTGAGCGCGGGCAGGGTCTACATCACCGAGAACCGCCGGCTCTGCTACCTCCACACCATCCAGTGGGCAGCCCTGAGCCGCCGCCGCGCCGACCTCGACATCCGCAACAACAAACCCCGCAGCAAGTGCCGTGAGTGGGGCCGGGGCCGGGGCTGGGGTTGGGGGGGGGGGGGGGCCGGGGACCCCGCGCTGAGCCCCCCTTCCCTCCCTGCAGAGCAAGAGGGGAAGGTGTGCGACCCGCTGTGCTCCGCCGAGGGCTGCTGGGGCCCCGGCCCCGCGCAGTGCCTGTCCTGCCGCCACTACAGCCGCCGTGGCGTCTGCGTGGCCACTTGCCGCTTCACCCAGGGGTGAGGGGGTCTGGTGGGGGGCAGCCCTGGGCGGGGCATCGGGGTGGGGTCGGCTCCATGGAGGTCACCGGGGTGGGGTCCTGGGGTGGGCACCGGAGGGAGATCAGCCCCAGGATGGGCACGGGGAGCAGGATTGACCCCGGGGTGGGCAGCGGGGTCAGCACCGGAGGGGGATGGACCCCGGGGGGGGACCAGTCCTGGGGTGGGATGGATGCTGGGGTGGGCATCAGGGTGGGATGGACGCCGGGACGGGACCGAGCCTGTGGCGGGATGGACGCTGGGGTGGACCCTGGGCTGGGCACTGGTGTGGGCTGGGACACCAGATGCCGGGGTGGGCCGGTGACCCTACCTTGTCCCCGCAGGGAGACGCGGGAGTTTGCCCAGGGGGGCGAGTGCTTCGAGTGCCACCCTGAGTGTGAGCGCATAGAGGGCAACGTCACCTGCAACGGCTCGGTACGGCCCGGCCGGGGACCCGCGGCGGCAGCGGTGACGTCCCCGCGGGTCCTCACGCGCCCTCCCGCCCCGCAGGGCGCCGACACCTGCACCCGCTGCGCCCACTACCGGGACGGGCCCCACTGCGTGGACAGCTGCCCCGAGGGCATCCTGGGCGAGCGCGGACCCATCTACAAGTACCCCGACGCCAGCCGCGAGTGCCGGCCCTGCCACGAGAACTGCACCCGCGGGTGCGCCGGGGCGGGGGGGGGGGGACGGGGACGTGGGGGGGCTCCGGGACCCAGCGTCCGGCCGGAGGAGGGGGCTGCCCGCGCCCCGTCTCACCCCCGGCTCCGTCTCTGTCTCTGCAGGTGCCTGGGGCCGCTGCTGCGGGACTGCCTGGGGGAGGCCCTGCCCGTCTCCAGGTACCTTGCGGTGGGGGCTGCGGGGGCCCCGGGGCGCTGCCGTGCCGTGCCATGCCATGCCGGGCTGCACCGTGCCATGCCCTGCCCTGCTGCGTGGTGCCATGCCATGGTGCACCGTGCCGTGCCATGTCGTGCTGCATGGTGCCAAGCTGTGCCATGCTGCTCCATGCCACGGCGTGCCCCGGTGTGCCTTGCTGCGCCATGCCCCGGTGCGCTTGTGCCGTGCTGTGCCGTGCTTCACCGTGCCAGGCTGCGCCGTGCTGTGCCATGCCCTGTTGTTCTGTGGCATGCTGTGCTGCACCGTGCCACGCTGCACCATACTATGTTGTGCCGTGCCGCGCTGTGCCGTGCCGCGCTGTGCCGTGCCGCCCTGCTCTGGGGCCTTTCCCTGCCCATGTGGGCACTGGGAGCCCCCCTGCCCTGGCTGTGCCACCCCCCCCCCCCACCACCACCACCACGTGTGCCCCCGGGTGCCGAGCCCTGCCCTGCCCGTGCCGCCCCCGCCAGCCCCAGGGATTGGGGTGCGTGCCGCCCCCGCGGCAGGCAGGGCCGTGGGAAGTGCGTGGGGAGCAGCGGCGGCGGCGGGCCAGGACCTGCCGGCACCGGGAGCTCAGGCCCAGCCTCCTCCCGCGCCCAGGAAAATGCCAACGGTGATCGCGGTGATGGTGGTCGGGGGGCTCTTCCTCTCCTGCTCCTGCGTCCTCCTCGCCCTGCTCTACTGGCGGGGCAAGAAGATCCAGAAGAAGCGGGCGATGCGGCGCTACCTGGAGAGGGGGGAGGTGAGCGGGGCAGCCGTGCCCAGGGGGTCCCGCTCCCGTCGGGAAGCTGGGCTGGAGCAGGGGGGGAGCCCCGGGGAGGGTGTTTGACAGGCGGGAGGGGTGTGGGACCCGTCCCCGTCCGTCCCCGTCCCCATCCCTGTCTGCAGCCGTCCCCGTCACTCTCCATCCCCATCCTGCTCTGTCCCCGTCCCCGTCCCCATCTCCGTCTCCCGCCCGGCAGAGCCTGGAGCCGCTGGACCCCAGTGAAAAAGCCAACAAGGTGCTGGCCCGCATCTTCAAGGAGACGGAGCTGAAGCGGCTGAAGGTGCTGGGCTCCGGCGTCTTCGGGACCGTGCACAAGGTGAGTGGGGGGCTCGGCGGGGGGCTCGGCCGGGGCTGGGCACGGCGCTCACTGGGGCATCCCGTCCCCCCAGGGAATCTGGATCCCCGACGGGGACTCCATCAAGATCCCGGTGAGCATCAAGGTGATCCAGGACTGGAGCGGGCAGCAGTCCTTCCATGCCGTCACTGACGTAAGTCGGGGGGGGGGGGGGCACGGGCCGGACCCTGCTCCCCGGGGGCCCCCGCGGGTGGCATGGGGGGAGCTCAGCCGCGGCTGACGTTGCCCCCCGCAGCACATGCGGGCCATCGGCAGCCTGGACCATGCCTACATCGTGCGGCTGCTGGGCATCTGTCCCGGCCCCCAGCTGCAGCTGGTGACGCAGCTCCTGCCGCTGGGCTCCCTCCTCGACTACGTCCGCAAGAACCGCGACAGCATCAGCCCCCAGCTCCTGCTCAACTGGTGCGTCCAGGTGGCCAAGGTGAGTCCTCGGAGCGGGGGGGGGAGGGGGTCCCCCCGGCCCCCCCGGCCCCGCTGACACCCTCCGACACCCCCCACCCCCCCGGCCCCCCCCAGGGCATGTACTACCTGGAGGAGCACCGCATGGTGCACCGCAACCTGGCCGCCCGCAACGTGCTGCTCAAGTCCCCCAGCCAGGCTCAGGTGGCCGATTTCGGCATCGCCGACCTCCTCTACCCCGATGACAAGAAGTACTTCTACAACGAGGTCAAGGTGGGCGCCTGACGGGGACCCCCGTGTACCCCCTGTGCCATGGGGCACCCCCTCCCTGCCCCCGGTACCCCCTGCATCCCCTCCTCTCCATGTCCCCAGTACCCCCACCAGCCAGGGGTGCCCCATCCCCTCCATGCCCCCTGCCCCGCGGGGGGGGGGGGGGTGGGTATGTCCCCCGTCCCCATGTCCCCCCACCCATTCATGTCCCCCCACACCCCGCCTTTCCTCGCAGACGCCCATCAAGTGGATGGCGCTGGAGAGCATCCACTTTGGGAAGTACACGCACCAGAGTGACGTCTGGAGCTACGGTGAGCCCCGGCCCCCGGCGCCCCTGGCCTCCCCCCCAGCCCCGTGGGGCTCACGGGGACTGTCCCCCCAGGCGTGACGCTCTGGGAGATGATGACCTTCGGGGCCGAGCCCTATGCCGGGATCCGGCTGGCCGAGGTGCCCGACCTGCTGGAGAAGGGCGAGCGGCTCTCGCAGCCCCAGATCTGCACCATCGACGTCTACATGGTGATGGTGAAGTGTGAGTGTGGGGCCACCGCCCGCGGCCCCCTCCCCGGGGAGGGTCCTGCTCCCGTCCCCAGCCCTGTCCCCAGCCCCGGGGCAGGGTCCCAGCCGCGTCCCCATCCCTGGAGCAGGGTCCCATCCCCGGGGAGGGTCCTGCTCCTGTCCCCAGCCCTGTCCCCATCCCCGGGGCAGGGTCCCATCCCCGTCCCCCTCCCCGGGGCAGTGTCCTGCTCCCATCCCCAGCCCTGTCCCCATCCCCGGGGCAGGGTCCTGCTCCCGTCCCCATCCCTGTCCCCATTCCCGGGGCAGGATCCCAGCCGCATCCCCATCCCCGGGGCAGGGTCCCGGCCCTGTCCCCATCCCCGGGGCAGGGTCCTGCTCCCTTCCCCAGCCCTGTCCCCATCGCTGGGGCAGGGTCCCGTCCGTGTCCCCATCCCCGGGGCAGGGTCCCAGCTCTCAGCCCCTGCCGTCCCCCCAGGCTGGATGATCGATGAGAACATCCGTCCCACCTTCAAGGAGCTGGCAAACGAGTTCACCCGCATGGCCCGGGACCCCCCGCGCTACCTGGTGATCAAGGTAAGCACGACCCCCCCCCCCCCCTCCCGGCCCCCCCATCCCTGGCCCCGCAGCCCCTGATGCGGCCATCCCCGCAGCAGGAGAGCGGGGCCGCGCTGCCCGCCGAGCCCCCCACCCTCAGCGACAAGGAGCTGGATGACATGGAGACGCTGGAGCTGGAGGAGGAGGAGGAGCTGGACGCCTCCTTCGGCCTCGCCACTGGGCTCTACCCCCAGCGGCCACGGGGCAGCTGCGCCCGGGTGAGACCCCTCTGCTGCCCCCCCCCCCCCCCCCCGGGTCTGGGGGCTCTGGGGCTGGGTCCTGGGACGTGGCACGAAGCCCTGGGATGTGGCACGGGGTCTTCCAGCCCCAAACACCCCCCCCCCATGCAGGTGGGATGCGGGGCCGACCCACGGGAACCCCCTCCCCACTGCCCCCTCGTCCCCTCTGAGCCCCGGTGGGACCCGAGCCCCCTTCCTGCAGCGGGGTGGGGGGTCCCAGACCCTGCGTGTCCCCCCCCGCTGGGTGTCAACCCCCCCCCCTTGTCCCCCCGCAGAGCCCCAGCCTGCTCAGCCCCCCGGCCGGCTACATCCCCATGAACCAGCCCGGCCTTGGCAGCAGCCGCCAGGTACCCGCGGGGCGGGGGGGGGTGAGGGGTGCTGGGGTGGGGGGGGGCGAGGGGTGCTGGAGGGCTATGGGGGGGGGGGTATGACCATGGGGTGCCAGGGCAGAGGGGGGGCAAAGGGGTGGCCGTGAGATGCCAGGGCGGTGGGAGGCGAAGTGGTGGCCGTGGGGTGGCGGGGCGGGGGGGGGGTCTGGGGTCTGCAGGCCCCCCCCCCTCAGCCCCGTGTCCCCCAGGGTGGGGGGTGCCGGCCGCCGCGGCGCAGCCGTCAGGAGTCCCTGGGGCGGACGGTGTCGGAGTCGTCGGAGGGCCGGGGCACGGCCTCGGAGCTGGACCTGGCCGAGGGGGGGTCGCTGTCGGGGAGCCTCTGCCGCAGCCTGCGCTCACGGGGGGACAGCGCCTACCTGTCCCAGCGGGAGAGCTTCCCCCCCCCGCCCCCCAGCACCGAGGGCAGCGAGGAGGACGCCAACGGCTACGTCACCCCCAACTGCGCCGGACGGGGTGAGGAGCGCAGCCTTGGGGAGGGGGGGTACCAATCTTTAGGAGGTGGGGGTCCCATCTGTGCAGGGTGGGGGGGGGTCCCTCCCTCTAGGACGGGGTCTGGGGGCTCCCCCCGCCGTAGGGTTGCAGGGAGCCTGTCCTCGAGGGGTGGTGGGTCCCGTCCCCGCAGGGTTTGGGGTTAAGGGGGTGGGGGCTCATCCTCGTAGGGTTGGGGCTGGGGGGCTCCTGTGTCTGTGGGGCGGGGGCAGCCTGTCCCCAGGGGGTGGCGGGGGCCCATCCCCAGTGTTGGGGCGGGGGCATCCAGGGCTGGGGTTCAGGCTGATCATCTTTTAGGGGATGAGGGTTGTGGGGTGGGATGAACCCATCCGTGGCCCAGGCGAGACCCCCCCCCCCAACCTCGGGACAGGCCCTGTGGGCAGAGGGGGGGAGCCCAGGAGGGCCGGGGGGGCGCCTGGCCGGTGTCTCACCCCCACCTCGCAGAGCCGGACCCCGCCAGGGGCTCGGTGCCGGAGCCGGAGGAGGAGTACGAGTACATGAACCGCCGGCCTGGGGGTCCCCTGGGATCCCCGCCACCCCGGCCGGCCTCGCTGGAGGAGCTGGGCTACGAGTACATGGAGGTGGGCTCAGAGCCGGGGGCTCCCCCGGGAGCCCCCCCGGGCCGCGGGCAGGAGGAGGAGGACTACGAGTACATGAACAAGCAGCCGCGGCTGAGCCGCTCGCTGGGCAGCATGGCCGGCGGGCCGGGACCCCGGCAGGAGGGTGGCCCCCCCCGGCACGACGGCTACACCGACATGCGCCCGGGGGAGGCCGCCCCGGCCACCGAGGAGGAGCAGGGCTACGAGGAGATGGAGGCAGTGCTGGCCCCCCGCTGCCCCGGCTGCCGCGGCCCCCCCGGACCCCCCACCCCCTGCATGAAGCCCCTGCGGAGCCTGGAGGCTTCGGACTGCGCCTTCGACAACCCCGACTACTGGCACAGCCGCCTCTTCGCCAAGGTGGACGCCCAGCGGACGTAGGGGACACCCCCGGACGCCCCTGCAACACCCCCCGGGCCCCGCCGGCACCCCGCTGCCTTCCTGGGCCCCCCCCTGGGGCTGTTTACACTGGATATGAAGGATCCCCCCCTCGGGGGCATGAGCCAAAGCTGAAGCGCGGGCAGGGGGCCGAGGGGTCACAGCCCGGCCTGGGGGGGCCACGAGCCCTCGGGGTGCACCCGCTCCCTGTCACCCTTTCCAAAGCCTTTCCTGGGGTATGGGGCCGGCGGGGCTAATCCTGAGCACCCCGAGCTGGGGAGGGGGGGCAGCCCAGGCCCCCTGCAGAGGGGGGGTCGGTGGGGCTCCGGACCCCTGGGTCCCCCTCCCGCCATGCCCAGCGGGTGTCCCCCAGCCGCCCCCCCCCCCCCCACCAAAGGTGGTCCCCACGTGCAGGGACGCTGGGTCGGTCCCTGTCTGGGGCTGGGGTCCCTGCTGGGGGCCAGGGTGCCTGTCTGGGGCTGCCTTGGGGTGCAGGCAGACGAGGTCGGACGGGATTTCTGGGCAAGAAGGACCCCAGACTCATTTTCAGGTTTCCCCATTCCCTGCTGGAACCGGAGCGAAGGTTTGGGGGTGCCACCCCCCCCCCCTCCCCGGGGCACTTCGAGGGGTATCCCCCGGTCGGTGGCCGGGGCTGCAAGTGCCCGTTATATGAGTTAGGGGCCCTGAGCGGGGCCGGGGCGAGGAGGGGTCTGCGCGGCCACCCCCAGCCCGGCCCGGGGGCCAGGCCCTGGAGAATCCCTTTTTCCTGGTGTTTTCACCAGGTTCCGCAGGGGCTGCCCGGGGGAGGGGGGGGGCCAGCCCGGACCCCCAGCTCGGGACATCGCCCCGCGCCCCCGGCTCCGGTGGGGCGGGTTTGTAAATGCTGAATAAAGACGAAGGGACTCTGACCAGAAGTGATGATGCTGCTGCTGCTGCTGGGGGGGGGGGACGGGACCGGGGGGGGGCGGAACGGGCCGTGCCTGGGGCCGGGGGGCTGCTGTGGGGCCGGGGGCTGCGGTGGGGCAGGGCCGTGAGCGGGGGCCTGCAGTGGGGCAGGGGCACCGACAGCCCCAGGCCCCCGCTGGCGCCGCGGGGCCGGTGCCCGTCCGTCCCCGTCCCCCCCCCCCGCGCCCCGCCCCGCCCCGCCCCGAGCGGACCCTTACCTGGAGACTACACTTCCCAGCGGCCCACGCGCGCCACTTCCGGTCACGCTGTCCCGCCCACCCCGCGACGTCTCTCGCGAGAGCCGCAGCGCCCCCCCGGGAGCTGTAGTCCGCGGTGGGCGCCGGGCCGGGCCTCGCGCGCGGCGCCGCGGGGGCTGCCGGGAGCTGTAGTCCGGGGGGGCGGGGACTCGCCTTCCCAGCGTGCCCCGCACGGAGCCCGCGCTCCTGCCCTGCTCGCGCTCTCTCGCTCGCGCTCCCCGGGGTCTCCTCAGCGCGGCGGCGGCGGCGGCGGCGCGGGGGGCGGCGGCGGCGGCCGGGCGTAGGCGGCTCCGACCATGTCGGGCGAGGAGGAGGCGGCCGAGCTCACCATCGCCGAGGACCTGGTGGTGACCAAGTACAAGATGGGGGGGGACATCGCCAACCGTGAGTGCGGGCCGCGGCCGGGCGGGGGGCGGCGGGAGGGGGCGCCGGACCGGGCCTGGGTGGGGACCGGGGGCGCCCGGTGAGTCGGGGAGGGGTGGGGGGGTGGCGGCGGGCCTGGGGCGGGTGGCGAGGCCTGGCCCCCCTACCCCCCCCGGCCGTCTCCGCACGCTGGTGGAGCGGGGGGGGGGCGGGCGGCCGTACGTTAACCCCGGGCGGCGGGGGCTCCCCGGTTCCCCCAGGCCCCGGCCGCGCACGGCGGCCGCTGCCGGCACGTGGCCTCCGCGCCCCACGTGCACCAGCGGCGGGGGGGGGGGGGGGGGGGGGGGGCAGGGCCTGCCGCCCCCCGGCAGCCCCCCCGCCCCGGCCGCCCGCCCGCCCGCCCTCCCGCGGGGGGAGCCGGGAGCGGGGCCCGGCCAGGCGGGGCCGGCCCGGCGCAGACGCTGCCCACATCCTGCCCCGGGGCTGCCCCGCTCCGCTCTTTTGTTCGGGGCTTTACCCCCCCCCTCCCCGCTCCCCGTCCACGCCGGGCAGGGCAGCCGCACCCCCGGCTCCCGGGGGCCGAGCCCCGCGGCGCGGTGGGTGGCGGGGACGGGAGCGGGGCGAGCCCCCGGGAGGAGGGGAGCGCCGGGCTCGGCCCTGGCAGCGCCTTTCCTCGGCGGGGAGCCCCGGCCTGCCCGGGGGAGGCTGTCCTGGGCGGGGGCTGCTACCGGCCGCGGGGCTGGGGCAGGCATTGTTCACCCCTAAAACTTTGGGGGCCCCCCTCCCCTGCCGCGTTATTTCCTTTTTGCTGTTACTTTTTTTATTTTCGCTGTATCTAATGGTGGTTAGCCGCCCCTTGAGAAGGGTGACAGCCGTTTAAAGAGCTAACTGGACCGGTTCTATGAGGTCTTCCCGGCGTTGCGAACAGCCTCGGTAGTGGCGTGTCCCACACTAATTGTTGCTGACTTCGACGCTTCTTTTTAAGTCATCGCTCCTGACGGTAACTTGGGCTGCAGCTCAGGAGAGAGAGACGTGGGGCCGAGAGCCGCAGCGATGTGGGTTCCCCTTTGGGAAGGGAGGTCGCCGTTTTGGCTTCTCCGTCTGCTGGGCAAACGGGATTTAACGGTGTGCCCCGAGTTTGGCTGCGCGGAGGGGCCGCCTCCCTTCCCATGGGGGAAAGGCAGCTCCATCGCAGCGTCTCTTCTCCCTCACGGGTGGTGCGGGCACGTTTGGGAAGAGCAAACACAGAACTGTGTCAAAAAGTTCACAATGCCTTGGGGCCTTGTCAGAGCGAGGTGCTGTTAATGATATAAAGTGCTTTTAATTCCCTAAACGAAGCGCCGTGGAAGGCCAGAGTACAATTAGTAGGTGTTCCTTGGTCAGTGCTATCGCGCTGTCTGCTGCTTGGTTTCACGTGAATGCTCTGATGAGCACAGCTCTCCGTTTATCTTTGCACTGTGTTTGTTTTAACATTTCCTTTCTCACCTCTCTCTGTCCTGCTGTCCACTGAAAGTCTCTTTATCAGAGTTTTATCTCTGCTTAAAAATATTCCCAATTTGTCATTATTTGTGGCGCATGGAAAGGTGACTGAAGGGATTTGAAATTTAATTCGTCGTGCAGGTGAAGGACTTCAGGTTTTTACTCGGTGTCAAAGAAATTATGAAAACCCGCCTGCCCGTAAACATCCCCTTCAGCACTTCCGAAATATTTATTGCTGTTGTATCTAGAACACACGCCGTCGGTTACAGAAACTCCCACCCAACAGAGGCACTTCACAGAACAGCCTCTTGTAAAAACAATGTGCTCACAGAGCGAGGAGAAACTGTGAGGATACCTTTTATCCCAGGATCCAAAAACATTTCAGGGTAAGCTTTATGACTCCCTGTAAAGTGTCCCAGCTGGAGAGAGGGGGAAATAGCAGCTCGGGGGTCCACTGGCGACAGCCGGAGCGCCTCGGCCCCCGGACTGGTGGGGAGGCCGTCGAGATGTGGCTCCTCCAGCAGCCCCCGGGCCCCTGCTCCTGTAACGCCATCGAGGTGTGTTTGCGAATGTCACTGCAGTATTTCAAGCAAAGCCGCCACTTTTACACTCCTTCCCCCCCTTATCCTATAAAGCACGAGGCACGCTGTCCTCTACGGCGGAACCGAAACACTGCTGGGACTCGTGGGCACTAGAATATGGCCAAAAGTGGGTGCAGGCAGCAAAACTTCTTCTGACCTGCGGCGTGGAGCGAGGCGTGTGGAGTTCCTTGTGCCAGGCAGCGCGCTGGCAGCTGCCAGGCCGGAGCAGGAGCACGTGGGTTACCTTTAAAACACGTTTCCGCAGAGTGAGGGACTAACGTAACTGGCTCTGCTGCACTGGTCCTGCGTCGCTGCCAGCTCTTGTGCCTGGCAAAGTCTTTCAGCTGCTCCGTACCTCTGGTCCCGCACGTCCGCAGCAGTGGCCCCTGCTCCTTTGATGTGCTGCGCGTCCCGTCTCTCGAGTAGTTTTCAAACCTGTTTCTGTAGCTCTGACTTCTCCAGAAAGAATGTGGGAGAGCGGTGTTTCTGCTTGGCTGCTTTGTTTGACAGACCTCGGTCTGCGCAGGCAGGTGTCTGAAGCTGCGGCGCTTCACCTGCGCAAACCCCAGCGTACGTTCGTTTGCTCACGCTCTCTGTGAAAACGTTCTTGAAAACAAAGTGAAAATTAAAGTGGGATTTCTGCCTGTCCACGGTCCTTTTGGTGAAGAGCTGAGTCCAGAGCCTTGTTCCCTCTCGGGGAAACAAACAGATCTTTCCGCCACGGTGCCGTGTGATGCGGGTTGGTGTTAGATTTAAGGCTGTTTATCGTTAACATGCTTCAACAGCTCCGTGTCTTGTGTTTGAATCAAGGGGTCCTGCGTGCGGTGGTCGAAGAGGCGAACTCCGGAGCGTCGGTTCTCTGCCTGTGCGAGAAGGGAGATGCCATGATCATGGAAGAGACTGGCAAGATTTTCAAGAAGGAAAAAGAAATGAAAAAAGGTGAGGCCTGCTCCAAAGAGTTTTTTTCAGCGTGGCCATGGTTTTTGGTCCCTCTGGGTGGCTGGTGTGAATGGGCAAGAGCACAGAAGGCGCTACTCTGTGCTAATTAGTGTAAGAAATAGTTTGCTGTTCCCAGAAAGCCAATTTTAACCCAAATCCTCCTGCCTGGCCTGCTGGTAAGTAAGCATCACTGATGAACCTCAGCTTCCCGTTTCAATGCACCCAGTCATCCACGTTGTTGTCCAAAGTAACTCTTGTTTCAGTGTCCTCCCTTCAGGAAGAGCTGCGGTACGGTTATCTATCGCTGGTCTGTAGCTGCCGTGGAAATTGTGTGACACTCGAGTGTGTCACCCAGAGCTCCCTGATTTCTGTTCTGGAGACTTGAGGTCCCTTTTGCAGGTGTCTCACCGCCTTAGATGTATTTCTTTGGCCGTTGCCTGGGCGAAAGGAGAGCCGGTGCGGGAGCAGACCACGCGCTGCGTTCCTCGTGGCTCTTTGGCTAGAGACTTGTGTCATGGGGCATTTTACAGCGCTTCAAAACCCCGAGTGACGACCCGCAGTGGCGGGGCTGCTGCCTGTGCCGGGCGTGAGGCTGCACAATTTCATGGAATGTTTTTTTTTCCCCTTTGTAGGTATTGCCTTCCCAACGAGTATATCGGTAAATAACTGTGTCTGTCACTTCTCCCCCCTGAAGAGTGACCAAGACTACATCCTCAAAGACGGAGACTTGGTCAAAATGTAAGCGTCTTGGTTATACTTCTTGTGGGTTTACTGTTGGCATCTGGGCTTTGCTTTCTAATCCTGCTTGATGTGTTAAATACTTCCTCGGCGTGGCTAATTAAAGAATCTAATAGCTAGTCAAGTGAAGCGCTTGAAACATGCTTGAGTCTTCTGGTACTTCTAGAAGTCACACAAGTTTCCTGAGCCGTGACGCCCCACCTGTAATTAACTCTCTTTGTGTTGCAGTGACTTGGGAGTCCATGTCGATGGCTTCATAGCGAATGTAGCACACAGTTTTGTCATAGACGCCTCAAAGGTAGGTTTGCGATGGAGTGGTGCCTCTTGCCGCTGCTGCTGTACGTGCAGCCTAAAGGAGAGGCTAAAAGCTGATGTTGGGGTGCCCCTGGTTCCAAAGGCAGCAGCGGCACGGGGCCTCGGAGAGGCGTCCGCTTTGTTTCACAGAAGCGCCGCAGGTCTGGTGTCACAGCAGTGACAGGGTGAAAACCGTCCCTTTCCTAAAAACTATTCAGTCCTCTGGAAAATGAGGGCTGACACGCTGTTTCAACGTGTACAATTTTGCAAGGTTACAAATAACTTGAGACAAACCCGGTGTGAGTGGCGCTGCAGTGAGTTATTCGCATGTAGAGTGTCTGGGGCCGCGGGGCAGACTGGGCAGACTGGTTTTGCTGCCCCCTCTACTGGCCGAGGGACAGGGAGCCGAGCACCGCGCTGCTGGGAGTCGCTGCCTTCACCTTTGCAAACTGAGCTCAGGGGCGACTTGTTCTTCGGACCCCAAAACTAGTCCCTGCTGCCCGCTTCTCCTGCCTGAACGTGCCAGCACGGACTTTTCTCACTCGGGGCTGATCGCGGCATACAGCCCCGGCACGTGTTGGCGAGGACACCGCCGTGACACGCGTGGCTTGGTCGGGCATTTTGGAAGTGACACTAAGCCACGCTCATGCGGTGGCAGTTACTGTTGTGTGCGTAAAGTTGTCGCGTAAGCTCGGAACAAATTTTTAGCTGTAGTCCTGGGAGGAGGGTGGCGGTGTGGGGTCTTGGGAATGGTTTTTCTCCAGTGGCTGTGTCTGAACGACTTGATGGGGAGAAGACAAAAAAAAAACCCCAGTCTTTTTGAAGTGTATTGAAATCTTTCCGGTCAACATTTCTGGCTACAGGAGAGTCTTGTCCTGTTTTCAGTCTTTGAGAGTGATGCGCTGGTACTAGGGTGCCTCTGTTGAAACTCGTGAGAGAGGCAATTTGGTTGTGGCTGATACTCATCTGTTCTTTTAATGGAGGAGAGACTAATGATTGAGCTGTGGAGCCAGAAGCCCTTCCACCTCTGAGCTAGATTTCCCCGTTCACTCGGGGGGAGGGTGTCTGGTTCGACAGAGAATCTCCATCTGTAGACACTCAGAACAGCGTTCTTGCTAATAAGAGGGCAGGGAACGTACCTTAAAAAGCCTTTATTTTTCTGTTCTTCCAGGAAAACCCTGTGTCAGGCCGTAAAGCTGATGTCATCAAGGCAGCTCATCTCTGTGCTGAAGCTGCTCTGCGCTTGGTAAAGCCTGGAAACCAGGTGAGTGACTAATACGGGGGAAGGTATGTCTGGGCACGGGGCGAGGAGCTCAAGTGCAGACGCTGCCTGTGCCACGCTTCGTGCGCAGAAATAAAAGCGTGTGTCCTTGCCCAGCGATGTGGGGAATCTGGAAGCAGCTGTCTGCAGACAGCTGAGCTGCTGCTGGGGTGAGCACCGGACACTGGGGCGGGTGGCAGTGACTCTTCTGTCAGCAGCTCTGGCTTCCCTGCGGGACCCGAGCTCTTCCTTGTGCGACGGTGGCTTCGCAGAGGAGCCTCGGTCCTTTCCTCGCTGAAGGCAGCTGGGCACGCACAGCAACTCCGCCAAAGAGTGCTCCCTTAAATCTCCCACTTGGACCTCTCCCTCGCCTGGTGCTCGGGCGCCGCAGCAGTCGTAGGCGATCTCTTTTGTCGCTGTGTCACTATTCCAAACATACTCGTGTCGCTCTTAGCTCCTACTGAAATCCCTTAAAGAGGGATGGCTTGTGAGAAGGCACTGGGTGCAGCATGGGACGCTGAGCTGACCTCATGTTACATGTTGGTTTTGTCGATACAGGATTAAAAATGGAAGCCTGACACCGCTTCTCCTTTTCTTGGAGGTGTTAGAGCACCAGTCGGTTAGAAAACCTGCTGGTTTTATTACAGAACGCTGTCGAGTTAAAAAAACCTGTCATGCTTGTGGCTTGAATGTTACATCCTTAATGTGTTTTCATGTGTTCTTCATCCAGAACACACAAGTGACAGACGCATGGAACAAAATAGCCCACTCGTTTCACTGCACGCCGATTGAAGGTAAGGACGGGGGAGCAGCTGATCGGAGGTAGCGGCGTTTTAGCTGCACGCTAAATCCTGAGCTGCCCTATTCAAATTCTGGGAAACTTTTAATGACTACGAGTCCTAGACGTGCCATTTTTAAATGCAGCGGCCTCGGCTAAAAAAAAAAAAATCCCTTCAAAACTCTCTAGATTCTTCTTCCTTCCTCTATTTTTTTCTTTTTATTTTTAAAGATGCATTAATCTAGGAACAATAGACGTGGGCTTCCACAGCTGGTAGGTAGTGTCCTGGCTCGTGGACTTCCTGCTGACCTTGGGCAAATCGCGTGGCCCTTTGCTTTCACACTTGACCACTCGTAGTTAAAACCCCTTTAGCGAATACATAACAGAGCTTGTTTGTAATGCAAGGGCCACTGCAAAAGAAGCCCGTAGATGTGCAGGGTATGTAATTTCCTTCCTTACAGCTCTAAACTGATTCACGTTCTCTTCGCAGCGTTGATAAAGGGGCGAGTGGGAAGGCTCTGGGGTGGCTTCTGGTAGAAATGAGACCACTGGCTTCTTGTCTGAAAGGTGGCGAGAGAGCTTAGCCTGACATTTGGCACACGCAGATGCTTTTCTCCTAATCGGTGACATCACTGTCAAGTGGTTCTTTCAGCCACAATTAAATTGGTCCATTATTAGTTAAATTTCCTGAAATACCCTAAAGCTGGCTCGTTCTCTTCGCTCGCCTTAGCCCAGTCTCGGAACATCGGTTCCCTGTTCCTTGTGTGGGATGGCTTTGTGGGTCTCCTCAATGCTTTGCTCCTTTCTCTGTGAAAAAACATGGCATCAGCTGCAGTGAGGAGGCGGCCGCTCGCACTGTCAAGGGAGTTTAAGCAGCCACTGTTTTGGAAACAGTCAAGTGCCGTAATTATCTAGGCACTGGCAGCAGCATAAGGCCCCAGTTGATGAAAACAAACGGAGCTGTTGGCGGCTGGGGTTGTGCGTTCCCTTCCCGCCAGCAGCAGCCGTCCTTCCTGAACGGAGACATGCGACTGTCCCTGCTGGGCTGGGGGCTCGGGGAGCGGAACAGGAATGGCCGCGAGTACCTCTTCCTAGACTTCGATTTGAAGGTGAACTGTAGGGCAGAAGGGAAAAGTGAAGCAACCCCCCTCCCCAAAAAAATACCCTTTGAGTGCTGTACAGCCGAGGTACTGGGGAAAGGACTGAAAGTTTCCATTAATTTGGCATCTTTGAAAACACCCGAGGGTGGGTCGCACGTGCCTGCGGGTTCACCTCCAGCCCGTTACAGCCCGCTGGTGTAGTGCACGTGCCTAGTCAAGAAGCGGCGGTACTGGAAAGGGCTCGGCAGCTGGCCGCTCCTCTCGCGGGAGCTTGCAGCTCCTCCTCGCTGGCGAGGAAGCGTTGCTGAAGTCAGAGTGGGCTTTGGGGAGCTCCGTGTCTGTGCTAATGCACTTGGCGGTCCGCGACTGAGGGAAGCTGAGGAAGTGCTAATGCCGGTGACCGTTTGCTTTACGGCTCGCTCTAGCTGAGGGCTGCAGTCCCGGGCCCCGGAGTGTTAATAATGCAAGTCACTGTGTCGCTGGTTTGCAGCTCAGAGGTGTTAATGGATTCTCTTATCGCGGCAGGGATGCTGTCGCACCAGCTGAAACAGCATGTGATCGATGGAGAGAAAACAATCATCCAGAACCCTACAGACCAGCAAAAGTGAGCATCACCTCTGGGGCTGCTGCTTCCAGCAGCATTTGGGAGGGGTGTGACTAGGTCCAGAATGGTGACCCCGTTTCTCGCTGCGGTATCAAGTGGGGGATGTAGCAGGTATGTTTAATTTAACCGGGGTATAGACTGCTCCCTGTATGGCCTCTTGAAGTCCGACCCAGTACGGCAAATTCGTAGCTTGTTAGCCCCATATCTTCTTGTCCGTTCTGTGTGAGCGTGAAGCGTGGCTCTGCGTTTGGGGGTTGTTCTGAGAAAGAAAGGCTGGAAGTCACGGACACGAGGCTCCTCGCTGGCACCTGCGAGCGTTCTTGGTTTCTGTCCAGTTTCTCGAAGGAGTCTGCTGGAGGCTGCCAGCAAAATAACCAACTGTTGCTAGTTGTAGCGGTGGATGCTAATTCACCAGGAGCTGTGCCAAGACCTGTCGTTTGTCTCGCAGAAGTTGCCAGGAGCCCACTGGATGGTGATCGCTGTCAATAGCATCTCAGGATGGTTTGGAGCTAATGAGCTGGATATGTCATTCCGTTCTGTTCCAGCAGCTCCTCTCCCTCAGGGATCCCTCGGGGTTGGGTCTCACGCTGGCTATTTGGAGCTCAGTGGCTTTAAATCCAGCACTTGGCCTGCAAGTTCTCGGGCGTAGCAATGTACCAGGCGTGGTGGGGCTCTTGGCCTGCCTAGGACGTGACCGCAAGTTCAAAGGGCTGGTGCTGAATGTCTGAGACCTCCCACCCTTTACCGGGGATGGAGCTACTTGTCACGGGCAGGAGGAGCACTGGCTTGTCGTCGTTTTTCTCTGCCAGCCTGTCACTGATCAGCTCTGCTGCCTGGCTTGTTAATCTTCCACTTCGTCCTCCGTGCCAGCTTTTGCTCTTCTGGTCAGGGACCTGGTCACTGTAGCACCACTTTGCGCTTGCAGACCTTCGCTGGCTAAGCCCAGTGTGGGCTTGTCTGAGGTACTGTGGCTGTGTAGGAGGTTTTGTCTTCTCTATTTACCATTCTTTGACTCACCAAACTTCTTTTCATCCAGGAAGGACCATGAAAAAGCAGAATTTGAGGTCCATGAAGTTTACGCTGTTGATGTTCTCGTCAGCAGTGGAGAGGGAAAGGTGAGTCCGGTGTTTCTTGCCCTGCTGTTCCTCTGTGCGTGTGGTCAAAGCGGCCGCGTTTCAGAACAGTCGGCAGCAGCAAGTGGTGCTAACAGCCACATCCTTGTGGGTGCCAGTTCCAGCCGGGGAATACTTGTTGCCTGGGTATCACTGTGTCTTTTTGGGTGGAACTTCTTCCATCCAAAAAGTTGAGGTGCGCCTTTACAGTGCTGGAGTACGGACGGTGCTTGTCCGATGTGAACGCCCCGGCGCATGCAGGCGGTTGGCTAATCTGGCTGAGGAAGCGCTGCGCTGCTTTCCCGGTCTCTCAGCTCTGTTTGCATTTTCAGGCAAAGGATGCTGGACAGAGAACTACAATTTACAAAAGGGACCCCTCCAAACAGTATGGCTTGAAGATGAAAACCTCCCGTGCCTTTTTCAGTGAGGTGGAGAGGCGCTTTGATACTATGCCATTTACTCTCAGGTATTTGCTCTTACTCATGGCCTCCCTGCGCGTTCAGAGCTCGATGCTTTGCGTGAGCTTACAGACCATGCTGGCAGCAAAACCGACTTGCTTCACCGTCCTGTCACAGGGGAGGAGGCAGCCTTTGCTGCTTTACGTTGGGCTTTGCTGTATTTGAGCCTAGGAGTGGGTGGAGGAAGGATGTTACGGGCTTAAGCAGGAATCCCAGGCAGAGCCCGAGGATTTGAGAATCTCCTGTGCTTCGCGTGGCAGGTGGGGAGCCGGGAATCGCGTTTAAAATAAAACAGAGAGGGGTGAAAGCAGTGTCAGGGTGCAGCATGCAGAGGCGAGGCAATTCCAATCAATTTTTGTAAGTGATGCACTCTCAAACTAAGGAAACAGCGTTCGCTTGACAGGCTCTCTTCATCCTTAAATCCACTTGCCTTTTCCAGTCTCTGGAGGTAACAGTTCAGCCGGCAGTTGCCTGCTCTGGCCATCTGCTTTGTCACTGCACCACGACGCTGCCAGGGCAAGGGGGATGCAAGTGAATAAAGTCTCCAGCCTGACCCCGGGGCAATTCTGAAACCTGTGGGGTGGAACCTGGCTTCTGGGAAAGGGCCTGAGCTCAGGTGTGGCTCTGTCTCCTCCGCAGGGCATTTGAGGATGAGAAGAAGGCCAGGATGGGGGTGGTGGAATGCGCCAAACACGAGCTGCTCCAGCCTTTCAATGTCCTCTACGAAAAGGAAGGTGAGTGCTGGCGGTGGGAGGACTGGGAGCCGGGTGTGGACCGGGCGCTCAGCAGACAACCGTCGCTCGCTTCCGGAGTCTGGCGAGACCGGTGCTGACTCTGTCGCTGTATAAATACCAGAGGTGCGCTTCAAGGGCCCTGGTATTTATCCTCTGGGAAGCTCGCTACCCATCGGCTTCTGGATCTTGTTTTGGAGTCGTTCCAGTGATGAGATGAAATTTTTTGTGGAGTAGTTTCCTGGGCAGGAGGAGAGGTTGATGGCTGAGGCTCTCTGGCTTGCTTACAGAGCAGGCTTGGGGGTGTGGTGCTGAAGGAATTGTTTTTGCCCTGGCCGTGTTAGGTTTAAGAAGTTCCTGCGAGATGTTTTTTTAGCAGTGATGGTGTGGGAATGGCACGGGAGTCGAATCATCTGGTTGGAAACATCTGCCGAGATACCTAGTGGGTCGGATACGCGGGGGCTGTGGTGTAGTAGCGCCCGTTTCTGTCTTGCAGGAGAGTTCGTTGCACAGTTCAAATTCACAGTGCTTTTAATGCCTAACGGTCCCATGAGGATAACCAGCGGCCCCTTTGAACCGGAACTCTACAAGTCGGAGTTTGAGGTGCAAGATGGAGAACTGAAGGTTGGTTTAAAAATAATAATAAATAGACGTTGCACATCGCATGGGTCACCCTGTCTTTGCATCCCTCGGGGTGAAGGCGGGAAGTAAATCCGGAAGACTCTGCAGGGTAGGAGCTGAGGCGTGAGCTTAAAAAGGAAAAGATTTGCTTAAGACCAGGTTGGGTCCCTGTTTCCTGCATCAAGCATCAGCTCTGGTGGCTCGGTAACGACACCCAGCCCTTTCCTAGGGGTGGCTGAGAAGTCAACAGCTGGCTCCAAGGCCTCGTGCCTCGGCAGGGTGTGAGGCTGTGGCGTTCCCCATCTATCACTGTGCCCCTTAGGACTTAACCACCGTTCCTTCGGTGGCTGGCGGTGCTCGTTCTGCTTTAAAGACGTTTCTCTTTATCTGCTGTCAAAAAAAGGAGTCTGCTTTCTGGCTTCTTATGTTTCCTTCCTGTCTCCAGGCCCTTCTACAAAGTTCTGCAAGCCGGAAGACCCAGAAAAAGAAGAAAAAGAAGGTAATTTGGCCACGTTTTGTGGGGATTAGTGGCACGTTCTCTTTTGCAATCGGCAGCGCCCAAATGGGTCCTGCGTGGTCGCGTTTTGGGCTCGCCTCCCAGCCTGCCTTAGGGAACACCCTGGTGTTCCCCTGGCTCGGGTTAACCCCAGCCGGCAGCTCAGCCCCAGACAGCCGCTCGCTCACTTCCCCCCCGGTGGGATGGGGGAGAGAATCGGAAGGGTAAAAGTGAGAAAACTCGTGGGCTGAGATAAAGACAGTTCAATAGGTAAAGCAAAAGCCGCGTGCGCGAGCAAAGCAAACCAAGGCATTCCTTCACTCCTTCCCATCGGCAGGCAGGTGTTCAGCCATCCCCAGGAAAGCAGGGCTCCGTCACGCGTAACGGTGACTTGGGAAGACAAACGCCATCACCCCGAACGTCCCCCCCTTCCTCCTCCTTCCCCCAGCTTTAAATGCTGAGCATGACGCCATATGGTGTGGGATATCCCTTGGGGACAGTTGGGGTCAGCTGTCCCGGCTGTGTCCCCTCCCAACTTCTCGTGCCCCCCCAGCCTGCTCGCTGGTGGGGTGGGGTGAGGAGCAGAAAAGGCCTTGACTGTGTGTCAGCACTGCTCAGCAATAACGAAAACATCCCTGTGTTACCAACACTGTTTCCAGCACAAATCCAAAACATGCCCCATACCAGCTCCTGGGAAGAAAATCGACTCTACCCCAACCAAAACCAGCGCCCTGGGGAAGCAGCAGCCTCCTGGGAAGGGGCCTCCTCTTGGTCCCTCGGGTGGGCTGCGTCGTACCCGCTGCCAGCGTTGCGGCCGTGCGTGGTCCCCACGCGAGCCCCCGTTCTGACGGCTGCCGTGGGTTTGTTTCCGCAGGCCTCCAAGAACGCAGAGAACGCCACCACGGGAGAGACGGCGGAAGAGAACGAGGCTGGCGACTGAGCAGCTCCCGCTCCCTCCATGTAGCACCCAATTCACACACACTCGCCCCTTTTCCCCCCAAAACAGAAGCAAAATAATCTAGCACTGTTTGTCTCTTACGACCAAACAACAAACAGTCTGGACTTCCCACTGACTACAACCAGCTCCTATTGACTTTGCCAATGAGGGAGGATTCTCTCAGCCACTTCAGACTACTTAAAAAAGAAAGCAGAAAAATAAAATCAGGAGTAAAAGCTAGTCTATATCCACTCTTTCTAACCTTTTGTAATACCCATACTTGTTGAAGACGTGAACAACTCAGCCAATCCCAGTGAGAGAGGGAGTGTAGAGAGCTGCCTGCTTTCTTTTTCCTTCCCCCCCTCCCCCTTTTTTTTTTTAATTTCTCCCTTTACAGATTTT
Organism: Aptenodytes patagonicus; assembly: GCF_965638725.1. Lineage (NCBI taxonomy): Eukaryota > Metazoa > Chordata > Aves > Sphenisciformes > Spheniscidae > Aptenodytes > Aptenodytes patagonicus. Next base: position 2,615,480 of record NC_134975.1, read on the forward strand.
CTTGGAGGGAAAAAAAAAACCAAACCAAGCAAACAGCCGATTACGCCCGAGAAAAAGTACCCTGTGTTTAGTGATTATGGTACGCGTGGACGGTGTAAGGTGATCTGCCTCGCTGCGCCGCCTCGGCTCCTCCCGGCCGCGTGGGCATTCCTCTCCGTTGCCTTGGGGGCAGAGGATTTCTCACTCTCTTCTTTTAGCCTCTAGATTGTACATTTATAATTGGGAAAAATATCAAATTTTATGTCCCCTGTGAAACTGCAGACTGTTCCGTCTACTCTGTTCTGTCTCTGCCTTGATTTACGTATAAACGCTCTATTTTTTAATACGCCGCTGTGGCGAGCTCGTTTTTAAATTGACTGTCCAACCTGCTCGGAAGCAGATGACGTTCCCCGCCCGACAGCTCTGCGGAGGGGCAGGAGGCAGGCGAGCTGCCCGCCACCCAGCAGTGGTTTTTAATTCCCTGGTGTCCCGGGGAGTTTTATTCTTCCCCGTGGCTGGTTTCCATGGCCCGTGAGCGCGTTCCGCTCTTTCACGTGCGTCGGCGGCTCTGGAGAGGGTCTCCTGTCCGCACGCGCTCCTCTGGCGATAGGCGGGGGAAACGCGGCAGGAGTTGTCGGACTCGGGCTAGAGTCCGGCCAGGGGTATTGCTCTTTTATAGTAAGTCTTTTTTAAAAAAAAAAAAAAAAAAAAGGAAAAAAAAAAGAAAAAAGCCGATTGAATTACATGTAGTCGAACGTGAGGTTTTTTTGCCGATACCTGCTGACCGGCTCTCTGGTTATTCCCCGCTGTAGCTGAATTCGGGAAAAACTCTCGCCTTTAAAAACGCTCCCGGGCGTCTCCGCAGGCACCATGCTTCCTCGCCAAGATCTGGGTTTTCCACCCCAAACTCCACACGTGCAAATATTACCAAAGTCAATAAAAGAGAATAAATGATGCACTATTTTTTTTTCCCCCCCCTGAATTTTTCCATCTCTTCTCTGCTCCTGTTCTCGAACCCTTCCAGCTCTGGCGGGGCCCCGGGGCCGGCGCGGGACGGACGCGGGCTCCTCGCCCAGCGCTGGCCGGAGCGGGAGGGCTGGCGCCGCTGGCGGTCTGGTCTGGGCAGCTCCGACGGCGTAACCGTGACCTCGAGCGAAAAAAGAAACCTCCTTCCCCAGGAGGAACGTTTCAGCGTTTCTAAGCAATATTCTGCCCTCTGTGGAAGACGGGCAGAGCTGACCTTTCTCGTAGTCCAGGTTTATAAACCACGGAGACTCGCTGGAGGTTTATTTAATTTCCTACTTTGAAGAAAAAAAAGAAAAATCCTGTCCCTCTCGGTACAAGAAACAAAAACCCAGTTGTTAAAAAATTTTGACAAGCGGAAACTCCCGAGAGGAATTCTGTAACGGACTTTTTTCCCCCCCCCCCCAGAATAGACTTGCTGGTGAGGTCTCCCTTTGGCCGGGGGAACGGCTCTGCTCTTTGGGGCCGGGGGGGCCGGGGCCGGCCGTGCGGGGACCCCCCCCCCCCCCGCCGCCACCGGGCCTGCGGGGCGCGGGCCTTCTCCCCCGGGGCCGCGCAAAATGGCCGCCGGCGGGCGGACTACAGCTCCCGCCATGCCCCCGGGGGCGGGGACTACAGCTCCCGTCGTGCCCCGCGCCGGGGTGGGCGGGGACATGGGCGCTACCCTATAAATAGGCCCCGGCGGGCGGCGGGGGCCTCTCTCGGCCGCTGCTGCCGCCATCTTGTGGGCCGCCGCCGGCCGCCTCTATCCGCCTCCATCCGCCGCCGCCGCCCGCCCGCCGGGACTGAGCGCGGCGCCTCCGCACCGCCATGAGGGCCAAGGTGAGCGGTGGGGGCGGCCGATGGCGCCTCATCCCCCCTTTCCCCCCCCCCCCCCCCCCAACAACGGGGGGTCCCCAGCAACGGCCGGGCCCGGCCGGGAGGGCGCGCTGTGGCCTGGGGAGCCCCGGAGGGGGGTGGGGTGTACGGGGGGGGGGGGGGTCCCTGGGTGCAGGGGGCGGGGGGTCTCGGTTGCACCGGGACGTGGAGCGGGGCCGGGAGTGTCGGTGCGGGGGGCTGGGGGGGGGGGGGGGGGGGGGGGCGCAGGCGGGGGTCGTGCCCGGGGGGGGGGGGTTTGTCCCGGGCGTGTTGGGAGCGGGGGCCTATCGCGGGGGGGGCCCTGGGGGAAGGCGGGGGGGTCCGTGGGGAGGGACCGGGGCCCCCGCGGGGGTCGGGGGGGGGGGGGGGCCGGGCCCGCTCCGGGCTCACGGGCGGGACGCGGCCCCAGCACCGCCGGCGCCGGCACTGACGCAGCCCCCTCCTCTCCCTCTCTCTTCCCCGCAGT
>NC_134975.1:2617905-2724085 GCF_965638725.1 Aptenodytes patagonicus
AGGCGACGCGGGGGTCGACGACGGAGGCCAGGAAGGCGACGGTGCTCATGACGGGGTTGCCGGACTGGCTGAAGGGGATGGGCTGGTAGGCCAGCGGCCCCAGGGACGCCTCCGAGTCCTCCAGGTAGGGGTCCTCGATGGGCAGCCGCAGGAAGTGCAGGATGCACTCGTCCTGCGTCCGGCTGCCCACGTGCTCCGACACCTTGTTCCAGTCGTCCTTGTACATCTCCAGGGCCTGCGGGATGGAGTGGGGGGGGGGGGCGTCAGCGGGGTCCGGCGGCCCCATTCCCCCCCTCCCCATGGACCCCCACTCACCTCCAGCAGCAGCAGCGTCTCCTGCTCCGTCCACTCCCGCGTGGCGCTGGCGGCCGCTTTGCTCTGTGGGGGGAGAGAGGGGTGAGCGGTGGCGGGCAGGGGGATGGGGACGGGGACGGGGGAGTGCCCACCTTGGAGGGGACGTTCTTCTTGGTGTACATGTCGGTGCGGAGGCCGAAGTTCTGCATGTCGGCCGGCTTCTCCTTGCTCTTGTCGGGGAAGTTCAGCATCTGCTGCGAGGCCGAGGTCTGCTGCCAGGGGAGGAGAGGGGACGCTGGGGACACGGCCACGGCGGACAGGCCGCGAGGACGCCGGTTCCCCCCCATCCCAGAGAAGCCTTCGTGCCCCATCTCGTCACGGTGTCCCCCCCGCGTCCCTGCTCCCCGGGACAGGGCGGCATGCGGGGCGCGAGGGGGAGGAGGGAAGGAGCCTTCCTCGGCCAGCGGCGGGGGGACGGACCCCAAAGAGCCGCCTACCAGCTCCGGCTTCCCCTTCACCGTCTCGGTGACGAGGTCTTCGATCTCTTTGCTCTTGCGGCCCGTCTTGGCGTCGCCGTCGCTCTGCCGGCCCTGAGGCACGGATCGAAGCTGTGCGATCCCCCCACCCCCCCACCCCACCCCGCGCCCGGCCCCCGCGGGGACCGGGGGAAGGCAGAGGGGGGACGCGGCTGGGCGAGGAGCGGCCGCCCCTGCGCACCCACCTGGGGCGTCTTGGGCTGCAGCGGCACCAGCCCCGAGGGCGTATCGGCCAGGACGTGGAAGTGGGAGGTCGGCGGGGGGCCCATGGGGGTGGGCCGGCTCTCGGCGTCCACCTGGTAGTTGATGAGGCCCCACTGCTCCAGGAAGGCGTGGACCCTGCGGAGAGCCGGGGCTCAGACCCTGCCGGTCCCTCGGCCAGCGCCAGGGTGCCAAACTGAGCCCCCCCGCCCCACCGGCGCTGGACCCACCGCATGATGGCACAGACGTCCCCGGCCAGGTTGCGGCGGCACGCCGTGGAGGTCAGGTACTCCTGCGGGTTCAGCCGGTACGTGTCGATCATGAAGTTGCGGTAAGCCAAGTATCTAGGGGAGAGTGGCAAGGTGTCAGTGCCGGGCGCGGCACTGCTGACACCGGGAGGGACGGGGAAGTTGGTGGGGGGGGGTGTTCAGCCTCACATTTCGGGGGTCTTGGATTTATTCTTGCCATTGAAGAACTCGGGCAGGGCTCGGCGCTCGATGGCATGGACGCTGCAAGATGAGACGCTCGGGGAGGGCCCGGCACGGCGGCCCCGCACCGCCTGGCTGGCGCCCCAGGGCACCATCCTCATCCTCAGCTGTCCTGTACCTGTTGTAGTCGAACCAGGCGGCGTAGCTGGGGATGATGATGTGGTGGGTCTGCTCCGTCACGTTGTCCTCGTGCAGGTCAGGGTTCTTGGCCTGCTCCCCCTTGCTCCCCGTGCCGTTCTCCTCCTCGTCCTGCCAGAGACCAGCACCACGTGGGCAAGGGGGTCCTGAGCCCTCCCTTTTGCGCCCTTCCTCATCCTCACCGAGAGCAGGATGAGGCCAATGGCCCAGGGCAAAGCCACCTGCAGCCCCAGGGGTGAGGGGAAGGGCAGAAAGGGGCCTTTTTGTACCCAAAAGAGAGACAAGGAAAGAGGGATAAAGAGGTGACCATCCAGCGATGGTGGCCCCCATGCTGGGGTGGGAACATCTTCCCTGGAGGAGTGTTGGGCTGGGGAGGAAGGGGCGGCACTGGATGGGCCCGGGCCTCACCTTGCCGGCCGTCTCCATGCTCTCATCTTCCTGCTCATCTGGAAGAGAGAAGAGCAGGGGTGGTTTTAGGCACTGCCAGGTCTGTGGTGCCAGGGGACCTGCCGCAGCGCTTGGCCCCGGCGGCTCGGACTCACCCAGGTCCGTCATGGTGCCGCCCTTGACAGGCGCAGACTCTGAGTCCTTCTTGGTGTTGACTGCAGCGGAGGGAAGCGGCGCTGAGCACCCCGAAGATGGGTCCCCACCCCAGCCCACGCTTACGGGGGGGACCCCGTGGGGTGGCTGCCGGCCCCCCACCCCAACCTGTCTTGGGCAGGGTGACCTCCTCCACGTTGGGGACGGGTGAGGGCTCGTCCATGTCCTTCGTCAGGTCCTCCTGCTCCTCCTCGCGGTGCCCGCGCTTGGATTTGTTGTAGGGGGTGGAGGGTCTGCGAAGGGAGAGACCCCCAGTGTCCCAGTCACCACTGCCCCCCAGAGCTGGACTCTCCACAGCCCCTGCCCCGGGGCTGGATCTGACCCTGCTGCCCCCCCCAGCCCAGGCTCACCCCTTCTTCGCGTTCTTCTTCTTGGCCTCTGGGGTGGGCGAGGGTGAGGGCGAGCGCTTTCGCTTCTTGTAGTTGCCCCCCTTCTTGTCCCGCCGGTCCGAGTCAGGGCTGTTCACCTGGGCGGGACGGGGGGGCGTCGCTGGGTCCAACTGAGCGGGATGGCCAAACAGAGACCCCCCATCGTCGTGTCCCCCCCCCGCGGCTTTGCCACCCCGCAGCTTTGCCACCCCGCTCTGACCTCGTCCGTCAGCGTCTTGGCTGAGATCTTCTTCCTGCGGGCGACGGGGCTCTTCTCGTCCGTCACCTCGTAGTCCTCCTCGTTCATCCACTCGTTGAAGGTATCCGTGTCCAGGATCCACTTGGCGTGGACCTGCCGGGCAGGGGTGCGTGCGCGTCAGGCAGCCAGCGGGCAGGGGAGGGGGCTACAGCCGCCGTCCCAGCCTGGGGGACCCCGTTACCTTCCGGGGCTTCTCTGGCGTCGGGGCGTCCTCCACGGAGGCCTCAATCTCGCTGGCGGGGATCCAGGTGTCGTAGCTGCGGGCGCAGAGGGACGGGGTGAGAGCGGCACCCACAGCAGCGTGGGCGCCCCGCGGGCACGGGGGGGCTCCATCAGGCTTCAGCCGCGTCCCCACAGCCCCCACCCGGGACCCCTCACCTGTCGGGGTAGTAGCCCCAGTGCAGCAGGACCTGCTTGTCACGCTTCATGACCGGCCGGACCCACTCCTCTGCGGGAGACACGGAGCGGGGCCAGCGCTGAGCATGGACCCGCCGTCCCACTGAGAGCCACCTGTGACGCCGAGCACGGCTCTGGCCCCCAAACACCCCCCCCTCGGTGTTTCACCATGGGCTCAGAGCAGGGGGCTCCCCCTTGCACCCACCTTCCTCCAGGTTCCCAGGGACAGGGCAGACGATGTGGGACGCGTTGCTCTTGTCCTCGGTCACTGTGCCCTGCGAGGAGAGCAGGGGAGCGGGTCCAGGGCTGAGTGCCAGGACAAGGCATCGGATGGGCCCCCCCCGTGCCCCCCACCCCGGTGCTGCCACCGACCTGGTGCCTCTTGACGATGTCTTTCAGCTTGCTCAGCAGTTTGGGCTCAATCTCCTGGTGCAGGAAGATGTTGGGCCGGGCCAGGCAGTTGTTCTGGGGAAGGAGAGCAGCGCGGTGAGCGGGTGGGGGATAGGGGGGTCCCGGGGGGGGTGTGTGGGGGCAGCGCATCTTACCTGCACCAGGGATTTCTCGATGGTCATGAACATCTCCACGTTGCGGTCCATCCGCGAGGGATTCTGGAAATCGAAACGCCGCCTTATTGGAAGAAAAGAGCGACTCTCATGAAAGCCACAGCTCAGGTCTCCTCGTCAGCATCCAAAGCCTGGGGGGGCGGGGGGGGACACACGCGCCTGAACCCCATCAGGGGTCCACAGTGGGGCGGGGGGATCATGCCCCGGCACCTGCTTGCTGCGGAGGTGGGTGCCCTACAAACAGCCCACCCCCGTGCAGACCCTGGCCGAGGCCACCCCAAGGCGCTCCCATGGAGGGGAACCCCCCCAACCCTGGCCCCGTGACCCCCACCCCGGCCCCCTCCCGCTCCCAGGACCCCCAGCCCCAACGGGCGCAGGCAGGCACTCACCATCCTTGGTCGCTCTTGAATTTATAGGCCGCTGCCAGGATGTGGCACAGGGCTCCTCCCGCTTTGAAATCCAAGAAGCATTTTATCTGTAACGGGAAGAAAGGGGTCGGGGGGGGGCGGCCGCAAGGGGTGGGCTGCGTCCCTGGTGCGGCGGGGAGCTGGGCGGGGTGCCATCCCCATGTCTGGGTGCCATCGCCACGTTGGGGTGCCATCCCCTCATCGGGGTGCCATCCCCTTGTTGGGCTCTGTCCCCGGGTTGGGATGCAGTCCCTGCGGTGTTGGGGCACTGTCCCCACTTGGGGACCTGTCCCTGTGTCGGGACACTGTCCCCAGGTCCACGGGGTGCTGTCCTGGGGTCCCTGGGGCGGTGTCCCCAGGTCTATAAGGTGTTGCCAAGGGGCCCTTGGGGCGCTGTCCGTGGTCGGGGCCCTGTCCCAGTGTCGGGGTGCTGTCCCCTGGTGGGACACTGTCCCTGGTGGGACGCTGTCCCCTGGTCGTTGGGGCACGGAGCCTGCCTGGGGGGCCAGTTCCCAGCAGGACAGTGCTCAAGTGTCACCAGGTACTGTCCCCAGGACACTGGAGCACCGTCCCTGACCAGGGTGCTGTCCCGCACCGGGTCACCGTCCCGGGTCACCGGGTGCTGTCCGTGGTCGGGCGCTGTCCCTAGGCTGGGGCGCTGTCCCTGGGTCACTGGAATGCTGAACTGGGTCACTGGGGCCTTGTCCCCAGGTCTTTGGGGTGCTGTCCCCGCTCGGGGCCTTGTCCCCGGTTCACTGGGGCGCTGTCCCTGCTCAGCCTCGGCCCCAGGTCTTTGGGGCCTTGTCCCCGGGTCATTAAGGTGCTGGCCCCGGGTCTTTGGGGCGCTGCCCCTGCTCGGGGCCTTGTCCCCAGCTCACTGGGGTGCTGTCCCCCGGTCATTGGGGCGCTGTCCCCGCACCTTTGGGCGCTGTCCTTGCTCAGGGCCTTGTCCCCGGGTCTTTGGGGCCTTTTCCCCGGGTCTTTGGGGCACTGTCCCTGCTCAGCCTTGTCCCCGGGTCTTTGGGGCGCTGTCTCTGGGTCACTGGGGCCCTGTCCCTGGCTCATCGGGGTGCTGTCCCCGTGTCTTTGGGGCGCTTGTCCCTGCTCGGGGCCTTGTCCCCAGGTCCCCGGGTGTCGCTGGGCCGTGTCCCCCGCCGGGGCGCAGCCCCTGGCCCACCGCGTCCCCGTCCGTGCCGCCGCCGGCTGCCCGCGCCCCGGCGCTCGCCACGGCGGGGGCTCACCGGCAGCTTGGTGAGGGGCGCGTTGCTGACGTGCTTGCCGAAGACCTCCTCCTGGAACTGCAGCAGCTGCACCACCAGGCTCGACAGCGACTTGTTGGTGGGGGGCTCGGCCTGGATGTACTGAGGGGGCGGGGGGGGTCAGCGCCGCCGCCGGGGCCGGGGCCGGGCCCGGGGGGGGGGGGGGGGGGGGGGGGCGGGGGCGGCGATGGCGGCGGCGGGGCCGTGACAGGCCGGGCCCGGCGGGGCGGGGGCCAGTGCCGGCGCCCCCCGCCCCCCGCCGCGGCCTACCTTCTTGTAGTTCTTGCCGAGCCAGAGGCGGACGTTGTCGAACTGGCTGACGGTGTCCGAGGCCTCGTAGTACTTGACGTTGGGGCCGCCGTCCTTCTTCCGCACCGCCATCTTCGAGCGGGCCGGGCCGCCTCCCGCCGCCTCCCGCCGCGCCGCGCCGCGCCCGCTCTACCGCCCCCTGCCGGCCCCGCCCCGCGCCGCGCCCGCTCTACCGCCCCCTGCCGGCCCCGGGGCGCGCCGCGTTCTCCCGCCCGCGCTGCGCGAGCGCTGCCCGCTCGGTACCGGCGCGGCCGGGCGGCGGCGCCCCCTGCCGGGGAGCGGGGGGAGCCGGCCGGTCGGGTGGCCCCGGGGCGGGCGCGGGGGCTGGGCCGGGAACGGCGGCGGGGCAGCGGGAGGGGCGGGGAGCCCCGGCCTGAGCCCGGGCGCAGGGCACCGGGCCGGGCCGAGCGGGGCGGAGCGGGGCGGGGCGGGGCGGGCGGCGACGGGGCCCGGTCTAGGCGGAGCGCGGCGCAGGGTGGCGCGGGAGTCACGGTGGCCGAGTGGTTAAGGCGTTGGACTCGAAATCCAATGGGGTTTCCCCGCACAGGTTCGAATCCTGTCCGTGACGCCGACCCCGTTTTTGCGGGGATTCCCGGGGCGCCCTCGAACGGGGCCGCCGCGGGGCCGGGGGGGGCCGGGCCAGGGCTGGGGGGGGGCCTCCCACCTCCGCTACCCGCTGTTTTAACGGCGGGGGCAGCGGCGCCGTGAGGTGGGGCTAGTCCTTTTGGGGGACCACGCCGTGGAGGGGCTGCAGAGCTCGGTATGGGGGACAACCCCCCCCGCGGCCGGAGCCCCCGGGACCCTCAGCCGCCCCTCCCAGGGAGCCCCGTGGCGGGGGCCCGTCCCTCCCGGGGAGGGTCCCCGGCCGGAGGAGGCCGCAGCGGCAGCGCCCGGGAAAGGCGCTCAGTGAACTCGGCGACGCACAAGAGACGGGAGGGACCCCGCAGCCGGCACAGCCCCCCCCGAGATGGGGAGGACGCCCCCAAACCCACCCGTTTTTCACATGGGACTGAGCCCCTTTGTCAGACACCCCCGTGTCCTCCCTGGCAGGGGGTTTCGGGGAGCAGGCGCAGACCCCCAAGGCGCCGAGACACCAGTAAAGCAACCAGAACGCTCTTTATTGATCACTTAAACCCCTGCCTCCCGCCAGCCCGGCCGGGCACCGGACCCAGCTGCGGCCGGATCCGAGGAGAACGGACACCGGAGGAGAAAGTACTGTAAAAAACAACAAAACAAATGCAAATAAATTAAGTTCCCAACAAGTAAACGTAACCAGGTTCTGAGGTGCCTGTCCACGGTACTTCAAAAATAAAATAAAAGGGGGGAAATAAAAACAAGAAAAGGCCAAAAACAGTAAAAAAAAAAAAAAATACAGAACCAGTCACAAGTGTCTGGAAAAGTAACACCAGTAACAGCAGAGAAAGCGGAGCCAAACACCGGCAAACACAGGGCAGGATGGCGTCTCGGGGCGAGGTGGGAGGGTGGGAGACGCCCGGGGGGGGCTGCGAGCTGGGGGGGGGGGGGGGGGGGGGGGGGCGAGCGCGGGGATCCGGCCTCTCCCAGGGAGGAGAGGGGCTGGGGCATGCACGGAGAGAGGGGCCCGAGGGCCGTGCTGGGGACGGTGGCGGGGGGAAGGCTGGTCCCCAACGCCGAGCCCCCCCCCGCCATGGTGGAAGGCCCAAGCCCTCGGTGGGCGCCGGGGGCTCATCTGCGGCTGGTTTGGCTCCAGGCGGCTGCAGGGTGGAGCAGGGCTTGGGCAGGGCCCCGGGGACGACGCTGACAGCGCCCAGTTCGGGGACTCCCCCTGCCAAGCCCCTTCCCCAGCCCGCAGGAGCGGGGGGGAGCGGACCCCGCTGCTGCCGTGCTGCGTGGTCGGAGGCAAGGCTGGGAGAGACGGCGGCAGAGAGACGCTGGAGAGCGAGGCGGAAAATCCAGAGAGGGAGAGAAAGCCCAGGGAGGATTCGGCCACCGGACAAGCGAGAGCTGCCGGGGGCCGTGGGGACAGTCCACAGCAAGAGCTGAGCTGGGCCTTTGGGTTTGGGCTGGACCAGGAGCCAGGCTTCGGGAGCGGCACCAGCACCCAAAACGCAGGCTGGGTCTGAGGAGTCTGGCAGTACGTGTGGAGCGGCTGCTCCTTCTCTCCTTGAAAGACATCGAACGGGGAAGCTGATCTGCAAGGGGCGAACGTGGAGGGGCTGCAGCATGTGCTCACCGCTGGCCAAGTGTTTGAGTAGTATTTACCAGAGGCATTTAATCATTTCAGCTAGGAAGCAAGAGGTTCGAGGGAACAGTGCCCTAAGAAAACCACGTCGGTGACTAGGGAACGCCAGCAGTTTTGAGCGGCTACCCCCGGTCTCCACCTCTGCACCTTCCCCCTCCTCTCGCTCGTCAGCACGAAGCGTTTCTCTTCGAAAGTCCTTAGATTTCCTCCACTCCGTGTGCAAATATCATCACCAGTCCCGGCTCTAGCACCATGTCCTCGCCCATGTGCTGGTTTTCGCAGGCCATCACCACCACGGCCTGCTTGCCGGGGATGCGCTTGGCCACATAGTTCTCGTAGTACCGCCGGTTCATCTGGCGGGTCTCCAGCGTGGCCAGGCCCTGCGGCCAGTTCCGCTCGTGGGCGTTCTCGATCAGCTCGTTGATGATGGACGTGGGGCAGCCGCTCTCCACCAGCGAGCGCTTGATGACGGCCTGCAGCACCGCGTCTGGCGTGGAGATCATTCCACCCCACCGCGTCACCCGGGCCGGCTGCAGGGAGTTCACCCACCTGGTGACAGACACGGGACAAGCGGTCAGCACCGTGCATTTTTGGTGGCTCCCGCCAGAATCGAGGAGCTGGTCCACTCCCCAGCGCTCGGGAGCAAGGCTGGACGGGGAATGTCCTCCATTTCCCCACCTACCCCTTCCCCGTTTTCACCCCCAAACAGGACCCAGCTGCGGCATTCAGCTCTGCTACTCCCTCCCCAGAGGGAGGGGAAGAAAGAATGAGATGAGAAGCTGCTTCCTCCGGCCTTTCTCACAAGGAGGAAGGAATCTGGCAGCTTCCTGCTCGTGGGCAGGATGCAGGTGGAAGAATAAAAATGGTCCGAACCCATTGTGCAAGCAGCTCACGTGCCGCTCCCCGGCACAAAGGCCCCGCAACTGCCCCCTTGCTTTTGTGAAGCATTTTCTTCTCAAACCGCGCCTTTGCCTTGGAAGGCGCTTCACCCCCTCTCAAATCCATCAGCGAAGCTGGCAGACTCCCAGCTCCGCTCGCGCCCCGACGCAGGGCTCCCCAGCTCCTCCCCGGTCAGCACGAGAACCAGCACTTACTCCAGGATTTCATTGTATTCGATGGTCTCCTCCAGGTTCTGCAGGTTGGGGTTGACGCTGCGGATGGCGCGCATGTAGGCCTTCAGCAACTGAATGTCCCGTTTCTGCAACAGGCAGGACACAGCGGGGTTTGCAAAAAGGGAGTCAGCACCGCGGCTACACGTCACGAGACCAGACCCCGGCGCAGCGACAGGGAGCAACACGTCCCTGCCCGTCGGCTCAGCTACCGTCCCAGCGGCTGGACGGTGGAGGTGCAGAACAGCCGCGGAGCCCCGGCTGTGCTCAGCTCGGACTGCTCTGCAGCCGCTTTCTTCGTCCACAAACCTTTTTTGGTGTTTGGTGTCCAAGCAGGCGAGACTGACCCTTCCCATGAGAGACCCCACTGCGAGACAGCCCCTCGCGCACACGGACATACCTGCTCGGCCAGCTGATGCTTGTGCTCCGCTGAGGTCTTCTCCAGCTCAGCGATTCTCGTCTGCTGCTGTTGCACCACAGATCTTAAATGCTTGATGCAGTTGTGGTTTGGCAGCTCATCTTTGGGCATTTCCAAGCTGCGGAGCATTACAAAAAAAGGTGGAGGTCCCACATTAGGGAAAGTTACACACCAGAGCACTTGGCATAAGCACGCAAACAGTCTCCAGAACAAATCCAGTCTTGGAGGACTTGCCAAGAGGCCCAGGAAGCCCAGCGCCGTAACCCCCGATAGGTGTAGGAAGGCCTGTTCCCCGCCGTGTCTCAGGGCCAAGCCAAATGGTCTCGGGGAGAGCTATGGGAACAAACCACCGCCAGGCTGGCAGGCGATGGGGATCTTCCTCCTCCAAAGCGATCAGGGTTCAGAACCGGGTCCCACACCAGGCAGCCCGTGGGCCTGATCCAGCCTCTGATAGTCTCCAAGCCAACAGTCAGTCACCATCTGGCTGGATGCTTACAACACGTGAGTGGGAAGGATATCGGCACCAAGAGCACAAGTGCCAAGGTCAGACCAACCACCCACTACTGCTCCTGGCTCTCAGCAACATGTAGGAGGGAGCACAGCTCATGCTGGAACTTGTCCCAGGGGGCTGGAATGGCTCTGGGCAGATTCACAAAGGCTCCAGTACCCTGTTTCCAGCAGCCAACTGACACCCAAGCCCCAGCAACGAGCTGAAAAGCCAGGGGCTTTGAACCAAGCTTAAAAAGAAATGGGTTTGACTAAAAATCCTTCCCAACCCTTTCTGCAGCACCATGGCCTTCAAAGCCCTGCTACCCCCGGAGCTCTGCACCCAGGGGGCAAAAGGGTGCCAGGCACTGAACCCCGGTTTCCTTCCCCGAGCCTGCGGCCCCTGCTCTTGCCCACCCTCTGTGTCAGAGCCCGCCAAGGCCATCCTCACCCGCATCCCTGCTCGCAAGTCACCGGGCGCTTTGGATTGTGCTCGCAGTCATTGAGGTGAGACATCAGGTTGTCAAGTCGCACAACTGCCGTACAGCCGAAAACAGCGTTGTCGCAAGTGATCTGCAGCTTCGAGAGCATATTACGCATGATCCGTGGGACGGGGCGGAGGTGGGCAACCGTCACGACGCTGCGGTCCACGGGGCACGTCTGCTGCTGGGAGAACCACTGGGTGATGCAGGCATTGCAGAAGGCGTGCTCGCAGTGAGGAGCCTGCGGAGGGGCAGAGAACAGCCACGCGTTACTCAGACCCGGCGGGGAAGCATTTGCTGGCTCGTGTGTGGAGGACAGCCTTGACCAGAGAAAGGCTCTCAGCCTTCGAGGGGTGCACAGCAGCTACGTGCTGCCTTGGGGGAGGAGAGCAAAGGGAAGAGGCACCTCCATTACACAAGCAGGCACGATGCCCGCACGGGGGGATGAGACACCAAAAGCCAGACCTCTAAAGACCAGAGCCATGCACAGCACCTTCCACTGCAACGCAAGAGGCACTGCTGCAGAGCCGTCCTCCCTTCGCTTGGAAAAGCAGGTGCCCGTCTTCATCCACCTCTGGTTTTAATTTGTGTGCCCAGCCCCACCAAGGTACTCTCTTCCCCCCAGACACCCCTTTGTGGTGTCCTGCAAGCAGATCAGCTCCCTGGGACAGGGCACGGACCCCTCAGAGCAGCGCTCCTGCTCTGCTCCGTCCCAGGTAATGCTGCCTCCTGAAAGGGCTGAGGGGGCAAGACAGCTCAGGATGCTAAATTTAAACATTTTTCCAGGGCAGATTAGAACATTACTTCACTGTATTTACACAGCTGGGCTCTGCTCTTGCGTTCAAGCTGCAGTTGAAAGAGTATTAAGGTTGGGGAGGGGGAGCGGGACACACGCCAGCTCTTTGGACAACACTGAGCTTTCTTCCACAGAGCAGAAACCCGGAGTTACAGGAAGGTCAGACGCATTCAGAGCTAAGTCTCATTTACAAGCTGTTCCCTCAGCGCGCAGTGCCTTGCAGGCTGCCTTGTACCAGACAACAAAGGCAGACGACGATTGCAGGACGTACGCTGAATTAGGATTCACCCATTCAAGCTGCAGGACCATCTTGGGAGTTTTAGCGCAGCCCCTGTGGCATCGCAGCTCGAGCCAGCCAGCCCAGCACAGCATCTCTGAGCCAGCAGAGCCTGTGTCAGACAAGGCAGCACATGCTGGGCTCTGGCACAGGGACAGCCGCTCCTCTCCCTCGCGATTTCCTGAAGTCCCGCTCTCCGAGGCTTCGGCTTTCCACTGTCCTCCGCAAAGCTGGCCTCTCTGCTCCCCTTGTGGCATTTTACCCTCTCAAGCCCATGCCCATCCCCACTGAAGTTTAGTGACTGGGGTACCCCAGCGTCACCAAGTGCAGACTGGAGACGCAACAGATAAATCACACCAGTTTCACCGGCTACTGCACACAGAGGGTCACTCCCTGTCCATAACACAGGGAGGGGCCCTGGAGAATCTCCATCCTTGGGAGATACTGAAATCTTGGGGCTGGATACGGCCCTGAGCCCTCTGAGGTATCACTGGAGGTGGCCCTGCTTTGACCAGGCAGAGGGACCTCGCTGGGAGGGAGGGAGGAAGGAACAAGGAAAGAGTCCTCAGGAATTTGCTCCCTCCAAACCAAGGCTTGCGCCTAGCTACAAACTCAGCCTCATTGCAGCTCCAGTTACTGCAGTGCTGGCAGGAGCAGGAGGGCCGGTATCCAACAGACAGGCTGTTAAACACGCTTGAGAAAAGCCTGGGAACAAGGGAGTTTGTGATATCACATTCTCAAAAGGAGATTTAAATAAACCTGCAACTTTCCCTCTGGTTTATGTGATGGCCTGTGATCGTGTTCACATGTTGACAGACTTTTTAAAATCAAAGCTTGTTTGACATAACAGATTAGTGTCGCTGGAAGGTGCTAACACACGGTTTTAACTACAGTAGATTGCAGTTCCACGCACCCCCAGCCCCCTGGCACAGGGTGGGCTACAGCACACAGCCCCAGCCTCCCCGGCATCCCCATCGGGCAGCTTACCAGCACAAATCACAGCTTTTGTGATGTGGTTTGTTATTAAGCAATGAAACTGCAATAATTATGCACACGTTTCAGATTAGCTCAGTTTTATTTTAATCCGTTTTATTTCAAATGAGGCTGGATTTACGCAGAGGGTACTGAGCTACCCAGCACATGGCCACAGCTCAGCCAGTGTAGCAACACCTCCAGCGGCATACAGACCCTGCAGGGAAGGGGCAGGGACCAGGGGGACAAAGTCCCACGTGGAAGCCAGCTCCGCTCAGCCAGCAGTGCTCCACTCCCGCCAGCACTGGTGAGTGGGCTATAAAAGCCCCCACTATCCTCTCCCCAAAGTAACAGGGCTTAGGAGGACAGAGTGACAAATACAGCCCTTCCAGCACCGAAAGGCACAGGAGGGCTGGAGACTACGCAGTGCTCCGGCAGGACGCTGCGCTGGAAGAGCATATAATAGAGCTCACAGGAAAGCCCCGTCCAACAGCCCCTCCGCTTCGCAGGAAGCAGAGGGAGGGGTGGAAGCAGCAGCTCCCCGTGCACAGCCTCCTTCCCCGAGCGGCTGCACAAGCTGCAGAGTGAGCTGGAGGATCCACCAAACCACCCGGCTGTGCCGGGCCTGGGCAGAGCAGCGTGCTGGTACCAGGTCTGTGGTCTGTCCATCCTCCGAGCTACGTTTGGTGGCAGGAGAGGAGCCGGAGAGTTGAGCCAGGCCCCCAACAGCAAGTAAAACAGATCAGCTCTGTAGCATGGAGGAAGCATGTGTGCAGGGAAGCAGAGAGGGTCAACCAAGCATGAAGCCATAAGCAAGGGACAGATTTTAGCATAGCTGCTGCCATCTCTGCCTTGGGACACCATCACTGGTATGCAGCTGCATTGAGCTTTGGTAGAGTTAAGAAGGGAGTAAGGAATGAAAGAGTAAGGGAAACCTGTCCCAACACAAGCTTATTCCTTCCTCACACCTCCCTGCTGACCCCAGGACATCCCCCAAACCCAGAACTTTAGTTCCTTTCCACCAGAACTCGCACAACCGCAGACTTTTATCCCTGGTGCTGCTTCCTTACCCATGCTGTTGCCTTAAACCACTAGTAGGAAAGTTAAGAATCCATTGAGCTCACCTAATGCACACGCTGTGTGCGGCGCCCATCATCTGATCAAGGCATCTAGAAGTCTGGAGCTGCAATCGGAGGCTTTCAGTAGCCACAGTCAGTGCTCAGACAGAAACCTACCTGAACCGGCTCCTCCAGGACCCCGCTGCAGATGGGGCATATAAGATCTTCATCAACATCCCCCTGAAAACGTGCTACATCATACCCCATTGCTCATCACCGATGCCAGAACCCTGTGGAGGGAAAAAGAAGAGTGGTTAGGAGCAGCCGAGCATCCCGTGACGTGTGGACAGAGCAGGTCCCGGCCCTCGCAATGTCCTGGTTCCCGAATTTCTGCCCTCTCCTCCCGACGTGGCCAGTTGGGGTAGCCCCAGGCACGGCTGGAGCTCACAGCCGAGCGCCGTACGGAGGAGCATGCAGGGGGAAGTGGTCTCAGCCCCCTCTGTGTGTGCTGAACTGCTCCTCCGTTTTGACGCGCTGCTGGCATTGCTTCTCTCCCACACATGTTATTACTAATCCTGCTGCAATTTTTCTACTTGCTGGTTGTTTTTGCACAGTTCTATTTGGTTTATAGAGGACAGCACAGGGGCACCTCTAACGAGTGAGGCCAGTCCCGTGGGCTGAGCAGCGGGATGCATGCCAGGGACCGTTCCTGGGTGCAGGCAGACACCCACCAGCCTCGCCACATGGGTTGCGGAGGAACCAGCTCCTTCCCTGGGAACAGCAGCCCCGCTGGCTCCCGGCACCCCGGCTGACCGCTGCAGGTATTGTCCTCTGCTGCCATCTCCAGCAGCTTTCCCACTCAGCCGAGCAGACGCAGAGTGAAGACGCCCAACAGCATCTGCAGCAGAGCGTGACCTCAGCTGGGTGCTCCAGCGCCTGGACGAGGAGTCCCCACGACTCGCCAGAGCTGTTGGGGCTCCTGCTCCCAGAACGGAGGGTGTGCAGCCCCGAGAGCAGCCCCTCAGGCACCAAGTCCCCATCCCTCCCCGCCGAGGACAGCATTCCCAGGTAAAACTGTTCACCAGCTTCTTACACTACCTGCCAGAGGCCGACCTTGAGCTCTGCCCCGGCACACTAGCAGTTATCGGTTCCTCTGCGGCTTGTCCCTAAAGAGCCAGCTCCTCCTCTCCTATTCTCACCAACATCAAAGTCGGTGACAAACCGCCACGGCCATACAGATTCACGCTACACTTGGCTCCAGATAAAGGAGTCCCCACCCCAAACGCAAGCAGGAGCCAAGAGGGGACGGGAGGTGTGCAAGGGCATGCGGATGCCGCATGAGGCTCTGAAACCACCATCCATGCGGTGAGGAGACTGCGGCATGGCAGCACTTCCAGCTGTGCAAACACCAGGAGCATTACCTGCTCTGGAGGGCAGGTAGCAACTCGCCCTGCTGCTGCTCTGCAGCCAGATGTGGCCACCCAGCCACAGCCAGCGGTGCCGAGCTCCTGCACCTCAGCCGAGTTGCTTGCACAACACCACGTACCTCCCCAGCCAGCTCTTCGCAGCTGAAAGGTTTGGCTCTAGACAGATGCAGCAAGCAGAGCTGGTTGTGGAAGCCACAGCGTCTGCTCAGCTAGAGCAGCAAGGGAGGAGAGGCGATGGACGGACAGAAAGGGAGGCTGTAGGTAATGCAGTCGCTTCATGGTTGGCCCTTGGGACCCTCCCCAAGTCGAAGGGCAGCAGGGAGGGACTTTAATCAACTCACTGGGCACTGTGAAAGTCAGACAATAAATCAGCTCCACGTGCGGATGGATTCTTTGCTTCCACAGAGCAGGCACAGACAAAAGACTCCTCTGATGGAGGCTGGGGTGGGGAAAGTCCCTGTGTCAGTTTGCAATTCAGATAAGATGAACGGCTGCAGGCTGGAAGGAGAACTGATCTCCAGATCTCCGAGCAACCAGGATCGGTTGCTCTTAAACCTTCCCACGCCTTTGGACAGATGCTGCTCTCCTCCACTGGGAAGGAACCCAAATTCCTTCCCATCCCCTTATGAGCCACTCACACTGCAAGTCTCAGCACCTCCAACACATTTACATTGGGTTCAAACCAACTGGAAGGGCAAACACAGATGTGGAGGACCCAGCACAACAGCTCCTGGCTGCCAGCTGAGCCACAGTACCCATGCAGCCTGCTAGCCCCCCACCACAGAGGTGCTTCACTCTGCAGCTGGGACCACTCTGACCTTCTCTGTTGCTCAGTGCTCGGGCACTGGTTCACGCCCTGGTGTCTTAACGTGTCTCTGAATCCACGAGCAGCTCCACAAACAGCCTGCCCTCTCATTCCGCTCGGGAGACACAGCGCCTGCTCCTGCACGGGCACTCAGGTATCGAAGTGGAACTGCGCTGGGCAGCACTTCTTCAAAACCACACTCCCTAGCAACTCGGCTTTCTTTGTCTTTTGCTTCCAAGCTCCCAAATTCCAACATCATCCCTCCAACAAACAGCTGGGCAAGACACTAAATGTCTTCACATCCACTCAGGAAAGAGCCGAGCAGAGGGCAAAACACGAGCACTGAAAGCCAGCCTTGCCATCTGCCAAATGGAAGCCACCATCAAAACTTCCCCCAGGAAAAAAATTCAGCACCTGCATGAGTCTAAGCACCTCTGAATTATTCTCCTTCCTCGACCCAGCTGTTCCCCCTTCTGCCAGAGATCATCTGTGGGGCTCTGCCAGCACGCTGAAGCAAAGAGCACCCTGCTGCTATCGCGAAGCAGAAACAGGACAGCTGAAAGCATCTGCAAATGCTAGAGTGAGATGGAGCTGGCAACCCAATCTCCCTCCTGCTAGATCCAGAGGTGAATTAATGACCTGGCCCCACAGGATACTGGATACGCTCATTCTTCCCTGGGCTCAGCAACCTGCAGGATGGCCCCAAAGAAGGTATCGTATAGCTAATATGAGCAAGTCCTACTTGCGCAGTGCTTCTCAGCAAGAGCGATGATTCACGGGCTGCAGGGATCCATCATGTGCTGAACCGAAGCACAAAGAGCTTAGAAAATACCTTTCTTGGAAGGGCTTGCAGAGGCACTCAGACACCAGGGTGAAGTCGAGCCAAACCATCCGCAACGCGGGCAAGACACGATACAGGGGAGCGAGGGCTGAGCAGGAACCCAGACAAACCCACTGTTACGGGAGATTGCTTCTGCAGTAAACAGCAACTGCCACCTATGATTACACCTGATTTAAGTGAATGAACTTCCCAATCCTGCCCTCTCCAAATACGCACAGCTTCTTGACCCCAGCACCATCAGCCTCCCTAGGGCTGGGCAGGGAGAAGGGATAGTTCGCACAGATCAGAGGCCAGTCACAGAACTGGGCTTTAGCCCAAATTACAGAGAAAAGCTGGGATAAGTCACTTTTTCCCCCCTTGTCATCACGCTCCTGCCTTGTCTTTGTAGATTGTCATCTTCTTGGCCTTGGGGACTTCGAGTGCCTGCACGCTGCTCAACACAGAAGAGATCTACATAGCAACAAGGGCTTGATGGTATCAGAGAGGATCAGTAATTAACAAGTCAAAAGCACTTTGACATTCCTACCCTTACCCAAAGCCTCCTCAGCATCCACCAGACAAGACAAAGGTTCCTAATAAGCCCTTGGGGAAGTAGAGGAGAGGAAAGAGGAAGGCAACAACTCACTCCCCAGCTGGTTAGAGCAGCGCTGCACCGAGGACAGCCCCAAGCCTGTCGCATCCCCATGGCAGGGATCTCCCAGCTCCCCCGATTGCTACGCAGGGGCCGGCATCTCATCTCAAGCCCCGACTTGTGCTGCTCTTCCGTCCTCCCCATAAACCTGCCATTTAAATAGGCAAAAATGACATCTAAAAGTTAAGACAGACCATCACCGTCAACTCCCCCTACTCTGGTCACAGGACATTCATTCCTACGTACCCAATGCATTGCAGTTTTGCTCCAAATCTTGGGCAAAAAGGGGCTTCATTTCGTTGACTGGCATGAGCTTACCTCCGCCCTTCAAATGGCAGTGCAGGATCACAGCGAGCAAGGCTGGGGCTCCTCTGACCCAAAGCATCTCTGCCCGTCTTTCATGTTAGCAGCAACTATACAGATAAGATTTCCGTGGTAATACTGTGCTGTCTTCCAGCACGATAACTAACTGTTCCTGTCCCCAGAGGAAAATTCAATTGCTGAGAATATTTTTTCTGTTGACAAAAGGAAAATTAATGGCTTAAAAAAGCTCCCCCTCCTCCTTGGAAAAAAAAAATAAAAAGCGTCTGCATGGGAGCCCGTGGATTTGTTCCACAGCCCCCAAAGCACATGTTCACATGTTCCCTCCTTTTTGCCACAATATGTTCAAGCCGCTGGATCCCAGACACTCCGGCTGAGCCAAGCTTTCTGCCTGGTTGACTGCTCCAGGCACAGTCTGTGGAGCAAGCCAGCATCTACCAGCTCCGGAGGAGCTCTCCACTCTGCCGGCACAGGGAGGCCGACTCATCTGGGGCTCGCAGGGTTGTACTTCCACACTCCTGCTCACCCACACAGCCAGCTCTCCTTGGTCAACAGCTGTTTCAGGCTGCAAGCACACCTGGGCAAGGATCCAGAGCAACCTGGAAAGGGCCTGGCCCTAGACAGCTTTGCTGGGAAAGCAGCATCTTCCACAAGATCCTACCAGCGTGCTGTTGGCTGCGGGTCCTGGGGCAGGAGCAGACACCTCCACCTGCACCATGCGAACAGCGTGCCAGGCTGTCGGGAGACACTGACTCACTCCCAGGAGCTGACGAGTACGAGTGTGAGCAACACGAGCAAGGACCAGCGCAGAGGCAGACAACAGCACTGGAAGGGAAGCGAGTTTCACCCAGGTAAACGATGTGCTGGCTACAAAACTCCCCGGGCCCCCAGCTGCCCGGAGCCTGAGAAGGTGAAGGTTTGGAGGAGGCACCGACCCACATCGACCTGCACAGCTGTGCCAAGCAGAACAGGCGACAGGGACGACTCTGCACGCACAGCTAGAGCTCACCGAGATAAACCAACCTGGCCCAAGGCAAACGATAAATGACAACAGCGAGAACGATGTGATCGTGGGAGGGGAGCCAGCACCTACCTACTAAACACACGGCAAAAAATACGTTTGGAAAAATCAGAGCACAACGGTCAGTAAAGCCAACGACTGGATGGAGAGCAGCAACCACCCCAGGGACTTGTGTGCAAACGCAAAGGTGTCCAGCTCGGCTCCTCCCCAGGGACACCAGCCGCTGGCAGCATCTGCCAGCTCTGCTGCCTGCCCTCCTTTTAGCAGCAGATCCACACAGCCAGCCCCTCTTCTGAGCCAGTATCTGGTGCCAGTTCACTAGGGAAGCCCATCCCTTCCATGGAAATACAGAAGACCAGACAGAATCCCTTAAAAAAAACCCAAACAAACAAACCAAATCAAACTTAATTAGCCTGTGCTGGAAGTCTCCAGCATCAGGCTTTGCCTGGCTCTCAGGGGAAAAAAAAACCCACCATTTTCTCATTATTTCCAACATAAGTGTTGCCAACAGATATCAGAGCCGCCTTGCAGCTGGGATAGCTCGGAAGAAACCTGTTCTGTGAGCAATGGTGGTTTTAGTAATCTTTCCTAATTTCATCAGCTTTTTGAGCCAAAAGAAATAGAATTAAAACAAGAAAGCAAGGGGGAGGGGAGGAAAGGGAGAGAAAACAACATATGGATGCAAGAGGGGCTGTTCTGTAGCAGTTAAAGCCCAGCATGGGAGCCAGGACACCAGCAATCTTCTCACTGCTTTGCACTGTGTGTGTTCTGGGGCACCACGCTTTGTTGTCTCTGTTTCCCCGCTGTGAGTAAATACATAACATCTCCGGGGGGCGGCACGGTTTCTGAAGCAGTCTTGCTGCCGCTGGAAAGTTTCCAGGGGGGGGAAAAAAAAGGGTGACCCAGAAGCTTAAAAAAAAAGTCAAAGTTTTGCAGCAACTGGGTCCCAGCTCCCAGGATCTGCATCCATTTAGGACGGCCTCTGCTCCCAGGAGTCCAGGTCACGCCAAGGAAAGAGGCCACCAGCACCACCGGTGGGACAGCAGAAGACCAGGGACAGCCAGTCGCCGGGACAGAGCTACATGCAGCAGAAGCTGCCCCATCAGTACCTGGGAGGGAGTGCAGGGGCTCTGCAGGGGGGCTGACGTTTGGCTGAAGCACTTTGCCGAAGGCATCCGCTGGGCTCCATCACCCAGCCCAGGTGAGGAGGCTGCTCGGATAGGATCAGGGCTGGCGCCAGGATGCAGGCGAAAGGGCTCTGCTCAGCCGGATCTCTGGTCTGACAAGCAGATTGAAGACGGAAGAGTCATCAGCGTTGAAGCTGTGCCCACGTCCGTGCCTTGCAGCTTTAAAGCAGCTCCTAACTGACCTGACACAATGGAAGTTTCGCGGGAAACCCTCATGTCAACAGCCAGAGCTGGGTCCGGTGACAGCAGCCTGTTCCCGTACAATGGGGAAGGATTCACCAGCCCAACGACAGTCAGCGTGCAGAGCTGTGACAGTCTGTTGCTCTCCTGCAAGCGACCCAGTTAGTGCAGCCCAGCTGGCCAGGGGCAGCTTGCCAAGCCCGGGTGATTACTTGCCTGCCCTCCTGCCAGCACGGCTCACTGCGGCTCGCAACATCCCCCGGCATCTGAAGTCTGTGCATTTTAGAGCACAGCGTGGTCAGCAGCTGTGACGAACTTGCTGGGCCCCCGCAAACCACATACTTGAGATGAGTGCCCAGCGCCTGGCCACCCTGCTCTGAGTTAGAGCCACCCGGCAGTCCTGCCCATCAGCCAGCACTAGCAACAGCCCCCAGCGTCACACAAGAAAGGAATAGCGGTCTGAAACTGAAGATTAACGAGAACAATATTGAATCCGAACATGCAGCATAATCTAAAGCTGGCTATAAGTCTCCCTGCCTGACCTAGTTGTCCAGCGACCCAGTTTCTAAACCACACAAGTACAGCGGGACAGAAACAAGCCCAGTGCGTGCTGTGCATTCCTGGCTGAAGCCACTTCCCTGCACTGCCGGGCCTGGCAGGGAAACGAAGCGGGCACTTGCTGGCACACAGGCTGAGCACAAACCCAAACTTTGCCCTAATCTGGAACCACGAGCTCCCTGCTCAGATGCAGGCCCCATTAGGATTTAATGGCAAGGAAGAGCTGGCACAACGTACATCCCGTAACTTCTTTGGAAACGAAACACCAGCAGTGCAGGTCAGGCTGCCGTATCCCCCACGGCTCCTCCGCCTGGGGTTGTGCACCCAGCACCCACGCAGGACGGAGTCACACAGCTGTGCGTTACGAAATGTGAAGGCAGGGAAGAGAACAAACACTCAGTTTCATGAGACACAGGCTGGGGGCCAGCCACCTTCCCTACTGCGCTCTCCTGGCTGCACGGGGCTTCAGCAGCTCTGTCGAGCCCCACAGACCTGGCCAGACCGTTCCAAGCGATTGCATTTATAGCCTTGACTCGTGTCAGACCTTCCTGGTCTTTCTGATCATTACCTTGACTTTTCTGGTACAAAATTACACCCTGTGCTCACCCGTGTTACGCGCTGCTTAACAGAGCGGATCTGATTTCAAAAGCCAGCACCAAAACCGAGTGGGGGTCCAGAGTCCACCCCGCACGGGTGATCCCCAGGCTCAGCCACACACTGTCTCGTGCTCAGCGCTACCGGCGAGGTTTGGAGAGGCAACTCGGCGGCCGCAGGATCAGATTTGTAGCATTGCTCTGCCTGTTCCTTTGCTTCTTCCCATTTTGTTGGCAGCCGGCTTACCTGCATGTGTGGAATGAGCCTGCATGGTTTAGTGGTTTTCCCAGGAGTTACTGCATGCATTTGAGACATCTACGGGCCACGAGCTTAAAAACCGCTGGCGCAGAGGAGAGTGCTGG
Organism: Aptenodytes patagonicus; assembly: GCF_965638725.1. Lineage (NCBI taxonomy): Eukaryota > Metazoa > Chordata > Aves > Sphenisciformes > Spheniscidae > Aptenodytes > Aptenodytes patagonicus. Next base: position 2,639,470 of record NC_134975.1, read on the forward strand.
TCTGCAGGCCAGGACAGTCGCTTCACCTGCCCGACTTCAGTTTCTCCATCAAGAGTAACTGGTGGAGAGCAGCAGATACAGCAAACCAGTTCTGCCTGCGTGCACATCACCAGCTGCTTGGCATGTGCATAATTAACCACCCCACTAATGACACCACGGAGCAGCAGCACTCCCTCCCCACCAGAAAAATGGATCAGACACTCAGCCAGCCTCAGCTGAAACGTGACTCGTTCACTCCTCTCCAGCATTAATACACAGGGCCTCTAATTGCTGTTGCATATACCCAGGAAGCAGACGGCAATTTAAAGTAATTTACGCTCCACTCGCAGGAAAAGCCAGCGAAGCAATCCTAACAGCAACTCCAGTTTCAGGGAAGAGCCCAGCAAGCCTTCGTGCTCTGCAACACCGCAGCATTCAAGCAGCGCTGCTCTGCAGCACGACCTGTTAAACCCCACGTACAGACCAGTACCACAGCGGAGCCGCGCTCAGGCTCAAAGGGAACAGCTACACCAAGGAGTTGGGTTTGGCTGGTTTACACGACGCTAACTGGTATCTTGATTCTTGCTTACTAATCCTTTAAAGGGTTACTACCCGCTTCAACATAATTGTTGAGCTAATGTACTTCTTTCGGAACAATGGTGACATGAGTTAATTCATTCCTTCTCCAAACCATGTTTCTTTCAGCAGGAACAAAACCCGACGGATTCAGCGTCCTCACTGCAGTCCCTCCCACACCTGAAATAATCGATATCCCCCAGGCCTAAAACTTTTCTTATGTGGAGGCGTTTCTTCAAAGTGTTTTAACCAGTTAGCAGAGACTTCAGGAATGACTGACTGTAATCCACAAAGTTTCAGTACATACTATTTTGATTCAAGAGGCCACAGGCAAAACACAAAAATACTACTCATTATTTGCTAATTAAAAGCCAAAAGCATTGAGAGTACAAATCTAACAGCTCTTTCCATAGGGATTTTTCCTCCAGTGTTGATCTTCTGTTTGACATTAGCTCACATCCAGAGAGCAAAACTTTCCAAAGGAAAAAAAAAAAAAAATATCCTTTTTCTAAAAAGCCTTTCACAAATCAAAGGAAGCTTTTGCCCAAGTACACACAGGCAAACAAGATCAAAAGGAAAGCGGGGTTAAACAATCATTCTTGGTTGTATAATAGGAGGAAAACACATCAATCGTGAGGCCCTACCCATGTTCAAGATCCCGTTTCGGTAGCTGGTGGAAGGACAAACAACATGTTGAAGAGCTCCTATTGCTTAACCCCTGCAGAATCAGGCTAGAGGGCTTTGCCACCCGGCAAGGCCATTCCTTATTCTGGGAAGCTCTTCAGGATCACTAAAGCCCGGCTGATGGTCCTGGGAACACCTACAGGCATCGTGCCCAACGCTGGCAGCGCCTCAAAATCCCACAACGTGAAACAACGCTACCGGTACCACAAAAGCACAACCAGCCTGCAGTCTCTCCCAGCTGGGACCCGACAAACTCATCCTGTTTTCTGTACTTTTAATGCGTTGAAAGGATTTAGGCGAAAGAGGCTGGAGGCAGAAGAGCTTGCCGGGGAAATCAGCCACCTCGAGAAAGGAAAGGAAAAAAAAAAAAAAGTCTTTGGGAAGTTCCTCAAGGCAGCTGCTGAAAGCGGAGCGGCTCTCGGCACACCAAGGTCACATCGCGCTGCGCAGACAGTGTCACCTCTGCACCTACAGAAGCAAAGGACGGTCTAACAGGGAGGTGGACAACCCTGTGTGCAGCCACCGGGCAAGGGCGTTATCCCCTCGGACTGGGCAAGGCTCATCTGAAAAAGGAAGCCAAGCAGCCCAGGTAAAACTCCGGGGGGCCCCATCCCTCCTGCCTCCAGCACAGCCTGCTCGCCTGCGCGTGCTCGGCGCAAGACAGCTTTTATCCATCCCATCCCCAATTCCACAGACGGAGAACTGAAACGGCAGCTCCCTTCCAGAGCCGTGGGATGAGCAGAAGCGACATCCATCAGACCCCTGCTCCGCTCCAGCCGCCCTTACCTTCAGCCTGCGAGGAACACGACAAGATCTCCTGGGTTGCCAAGTCCTTGGCTCTGCGTCAAGTCCTACAGCCCTATGAAACGCATAATCAAGAATCGCAGCTGACTGCAAGCCTCTGCTTCGCAACTGAAAGCAGCTCAGGGAACGCAGTTCGTTGCCGCAGGTTGCTAAGCCATGGCAACGACTTCTGGGGGGGGGGGAAAAATAAAAGTCACGTTGTTTTGGGAACGTCAAGGTCCTGCTCTTTATTAAGACATTCTGACAGGGTGGCCTGACCTGGAGCTGCTGAGCTGCCCACCCAATTCCTGCCACTTCCCTTCTGTACTTTTTTCGGATCAAGCCCTTCCAAAGCTCAGGAATTCAATCTGCAGCGCTGTGAAGGGGCTTTGACGCCTCGACAGGACTGCCAAAGGGGCAGAAATAATACGCCAAACCCCACGGATACGCAACCACACTGGGACGACTGGGAGAACACTCAAAGGTCAGCACCACTTTTGTGTCAGGGAAGGAAACCTCGCGGCAGATTTCCACAAGACAGCATTATATTCCTCCAAAAAAACTTCAACGGGAGGGGGATGCACTCCTTTACAGGGCTACACCCACGCTTCGTCTCCTGCCCCGGCCGAGCACTCGCCTGCCTTGCAGAGGCTGCAGTGCTGGGGTGAGACCCTGCCCGTGACCCTCCCAGCATACAGGGCTGTCACTGTCACCGATCATCCTCAGGAGCGGGGGATACGCTCGGTCCGGGTATCGCAAACAGAACCGCAGCCTCCCAAGCCTCAGGTTCCTACGCCCCAGGTTAATCAGAAGGGAAATGTTCAAGATCCAGGCAGAAACACACATTTCGGGTTTTGTTCTTTCTGCTACGAGCTTAGAATATTCTTCCCACTTGCTGCATTTCAACACTGCAGAGTCTCTTTATTTTGCTTGAGCTCTGTCTGCAACAGCTCCTGCCTACCGGGAACCCGGGCAGGAATTAAACGAGTTCCTGTGACTTGGGGTACGAGCTCCCATTAAAAACTACTCAAGCCACCCGCTGCAGGGGCACCAGCTGCCCTCCCCAGCTGTCACCTGAGCTCTGACACATCCCACAAACCCCAGAGATCACGGAGGAATGCGGCGCAGCACGCTGCCGCAGCCCGCAGCATGTCTACAGGCAGATGCAGCAAGACCAGAGGAAGACGTTGCCACCGAGAGCCCAGAGGCAGGAACCCGGCCCCAGCCTACTTCTGGGGGGCTGCACATTCTGGGGGGCTGCACGTTCCTCATCGGTGACGGCAGAGACACCGGCAGGCTCCGACCGGGACGGGGCCTCGCACACGTGCCAGGCCCTGCACTCGCGAGAAGTGGTTTGTCTGGAGAGCGTTCATGGCTACAGATAAGGCAGAGAAGGACACGAGGGTCTGCGAGGCGGGTTTCCCTTCGTTAGGTAAGCGGAACAAGCCACTTGTTAACAGCTGGGGCCATGCTGGAATTGCACAGCACACTTTACCCAGCTCTGCCAAGCCTTTTATTTTCTGGTCTGTTTCTTACGGTGTCAAGACACCAAGAAAATGAAGAGCCTAAATCTGAAGTTAAACTGGTTTATGTTTGGTTCCGCCCCCCCCCAAAACAGCAGATATAAGTCACAGCCAGCAAAATGTCTGAATACGCACACTCAGTTATAAAAAGCATCCCGCATCGCTGCTCCGTCAGCAGCCCGTCCCCTCCCAACTCTAACTGCTCCGCCAGAAGTGGGAGCGATGCCTTGTCCCAAAGGAAACTACACCAGGCAGTTGGTTTCAACAGGGGCAGACGTGCTGCTCCGCTACCTGCCGCAGAAAGGCAGAGCTGGCAGGCGGGAGGATGCCCGGGAGCCACCACCTCCACCAGCAGCACCCCAAGAGGTCCCAGCTCCTCAAACAGGAGGAGAGGATTCCCAGGAGCCCAGGGCAGAACCCGGGCCCCTCGCTGAGACAGCTCAGCAGCCTGGCCTGCGCAGCTCGGCCGAGTCTCCACGCTCCCGGTCAGACCCACCTTCGACTACCGGCACTACCGTTGTACCGAGCGAGTCCGGACCAGCTGCCACACGGAAATCCTAACACGAGAAGACCAAAAGAGCTTTTTGCCTTTAGTCTAAAGCATTTGGATGCGAGGGATCTCTTCAGACTTGGTGAACAATCCCATCCTCGCAGCAGAACAGCACGGATCCTATTCAGCACGAAGTGTTTCCTGTTTTCCGCCGCGAGGAGCCCACACAAGCTGCGAAGCCCCAGCAGTTGGCCAGTCACCAAGCCGACTGATCAGCGAGAAAACACAGGCAGAGACTGCCGAGCAGCGCAACTCACGGCTCGCTTTTACCTTTAGCTCTGTTTGAAGTTCACCTTGCATTGCCTCCAGCTGCCTCTGCAGCCTTTTGGGATGCCTTTCCAGAACTCCAGGCTCGTCAGCGGGTTTCGTTAACAAAGCACTTTCCCTGCAAGTCACAGGGAACCTCGCTCTTTCGAGAGCGCTCTGGGAATTCCAGTGTCTGCCCTTCTTCTAGAGCACCAAGTGAAACAAGAGATACAGAAATCAGGCAGGGGCAGTTTTTAAGCCAGTTTGGCAGGATTTATTTTAAACCTCTGAAATTTAAGGAAGATCTTGCTATTTCCCTGTAGACGTTAATTTACGACAAAGGTTCTTTAACGGCTTTAGAGCAAGAGCCGTGTCCTTCACTGCGAACCTGCACGGACCCGTGAACAGCAGGCTGTGATCTCTAAACGGTGCTCTAGGTAAATCTGCCAGGGGAGAGATCAGGCAGCTGCAAGCTGCGAGAACAGCCGTACGCGTTGCACTGCCGGCTGCGACAGGGGGACTGTCAAGACATACAGAGACCTTTCTCGTTAGCCGAGCAAAAACAAAGTTTTTGGATAAATATGACTTCAAAGTTATCGGCAGCAGCCAACTGAAAAGCCCTGAAAGCATATATAAAGCAACACCCCATAAAACTGCTGATGTAACTCTAACTGTTCACATGTCGGAGGCTCCTCGTGTGTGGAGGAAGGACTTAAAACTCATCCCCCGCGCACAGACAGAGAAAGTTTTGAGAGGTGCTTGATTTACCTTCCGCGGCAGAATTCCTCCCTAAGCAGCAAAGAGGCAGGGCTGGGCTGGGTTTACTCTTTTCAGGGAGACGCTCCCAATGGCCCATCTTTTCCCCTTCCTCTTCTACAGTTTAAAATGTCGTTCGTCGAGGGCCGAGAGCCGCTGCCACGCAGGAGTCATAAGGTCAGGCAGGACAGATCTAGTCACCGGGGGGGGGGGGGGGGGGGAAAGGGAAGGAAAAGTGAGCATTGTAAAAACCGAGGTGGAAGGCTGTGCCCTGCCCTTCACCCCCCCCTCAGGGCCCAGATGAAGACACCTCTCTTCCTCCACACAGGAACCCAGGCCTTCAGCCCCACAGAAGAGAAACCTGCGCTTCCCGGAGAGCCTTTGCAACTCTCCTAAAAAGCAGGATAACCTGTGCAGAAACCATCGAGCGCCTGCAACGCGAGCCCTGTACGTCTCCGACGCAGATACACGTTCCCCTGGGGACAAGGGTCTGAAGTCGGTCACGAGAACAGAGAACCACCACGGCATCTCAGACCGCTCCTCACCCTGTCTTCCAACAATATAAAAAAATTTACCCTGCCTTTTTTTTTTTCCCCTTTTCTGTTTTTTTAATTTAAATGGCAAGAATAAGGGTCACTCCAGAGGCCCCAGCCAGTCTCAGAGAGCCCTCGGTGCATCCCAGCCTCCCCGACAGGCTGATCGCGACCGAGCCGGTCATCTAAACACCGGTTGCCTCCCCGCGGCGCTTCGCTTGGGAAATTCCAGCCCTCGGCCAGAACTCTGCTCGCCTCACACCCCCACCTCACTCGGCCGGGAGAAAAGCTGGGACGAGAGGCATTTCCAGCAGGACCGCGCCGTGCGCAGGGAAGGAAAAATTTGCCCAGTAGGTAAAGTCTCAGCTTTTAAGTTACGCAATCCTGCTAAAAATAGTTTCCCCAAATGCCACCTTAAGATCTTCTGACACAAATCCAAGTTTTTCCTGCAACTCCTCTGCTCGCTCTAGTGTTGCAAAAATTGACAGCAGGGAAGCCTGAATTGGAAAAACTGCTTCGGTTTTATCTGCCGGTCTCGGCAGCAAGGATAAAACCAGCTCAGAAACGCCCCTGGACGTTACCACCGCGCTGAACCGGGGACGATGACACCCGGCCCCCGAAGCCACCACAAGCAGCTTTATTATTATTATTATTACAACAACAAAGTTTATCCGATGCTGTTGCATTTCGGGACATTTTTACATTTATCACTTAAAACTGTATTAAAAAAGACTGAGGCCCTTCCTGTAAGACGAGATGCCGCCGAGCTCGGGTGCTTACAGTCGAGAGGAGCAGCGGCGCACGGCCTGCTTTGTGAAACCTGCCCGCAAATAAAGCCTCATCCCATTTAACGACCGACCTCCCTCTACTTCCTACCCTCCCCAAACAGACAGACGGGCTTTGTGATGTGCTCTGAAGGTCAGGCCTCCCAGAACGGGGAAGCTGCGCGTGTTCCCCACATTCCTTTGTCGTGAGCGACGGGCGCTCTCCTTCCATGGCTGCTGCCTGCAGGGGATTCCCCACCCCGGGGAGCACCCCGGCCCCGCTGGGGATCAGGGCGGCCCGAATCCTCGCTGCACTACAGCAGCGCCCAGAGGCTGCCAATAATTTGTCATCGGAGCAACTTTCAGCCCAATTAAAGTCCTTCCTTCAAAAGCTGCTAGAAAAGGAGTTGCCGGTGAAGTCCGGGCGTATTTACGACGCGGCATCACCAGGTGGAACCGGCACCTTCCCAGGCCACGGTGGTTTTGGTTTTTTATTTTCCCTTTACTTCGCCTTTTCGGTCACGGTCCAGCAACGCGCGCCCCAAGCCCCGCAAGCGCGTCCGGGCCCGCTCGGGCTCCGGCAGCCGGGGACACACGTACGGGGAGGGCAGGACGCGTTACCGGAGACCAAAGCCAGGGGATCCTCCGCTAGAGCGGGTCTCAGCCGGGCTGTCAGAGACGGGCTCCGACGGCGCCCGCCCGCCGGCACAACGGCCCCGCAGCGCCGGGGGCCGTACCCCGCTCTCGGGGCTCCTTCCTCCTCCTCCTCCTCGCTTCCCCCGCGGCCTCGGTGGGGTTCCGCGCCCACCCCCGAAGCGCTGCCCACCCCCAGCAGCTCCCCCCCCCCCATCACCACCACCTCCGCAGCCCTTCCCCAGCCGGGCCCGGCCTCCACCCCACGCAGGGCCCCAGGAGCGCCGGGCTCCTGCCGGCCCGGACCCGGCTCCACGAACCCCCGTGCCGCGGCGGCCCTCAAGGCCCTTCCCCGAGACCCGGGCACCCCCCGGCCGCCGCCTCCCCGCTCCCCGTGCCGCCGGGGCCGCATCGCCCCCCCCCCCCGAGAGCCCCTAACGCCGCCCCGCCGCCCCCAGGGCACCCCCGGCCCCACACGGCCTTTCCCCCCCAGCACCGTCCCGCTCTCCCCCCGCGGAGCCCGGCTCCTTCCCCGCGGCGCCCCACAGCCCCCTCCCGCCCCACGGCCCCTATCGCCCCCCCACCCCACCCCCGGCAGCCCCCCGGCCTCACGTACCGCCTGCCGCCCGGGCCCGGGCCGGCTCCGGGACGCCGCGGGGCTCAGGGGCGGCCGCGGCCTCCACCGCCTCCCCCCGCCCGGCCCCGCCGCGCTGCTACGCAACCCCCGCCCCGCCGGAAGCTCCCGCCCCGCCACGGGCCGGAAGACGGCGCTCTGGCCGGCGAGAGGCGCCGAGGGGCCGGAACTCGCTGGTCGGGGCGGGCCCTGTGACCCGCGCGGGGCGGGGCGGGGGCGGGGCTTACTACTTACCTCGCTCCTGAGGCCCGCCCCCTCCGCGCCGCCATTAGCCGGCGGCGCGGCACGTCCTCCGCCCCCCGCGCGCTGATTGGCTACCCGGGGTGGCGGCCGGCGACTTCCGGGAGTGCCCGCGGTGGCGGCGCTCCGGCAGGTCAGCGCGCGCAGCGGGGGGGGGCTGGGGGCGGTGCCGGGGGTGGCGGGGCGGGAGGCGCGAGCGCCCCCTGGCGGCGGGGCGGGAGGACGGGGCGCCGAGCAGGCCCCGGATCGGTCCCGGCCCCGCGCCCCCGGAGTCCCGGCGCCCCCGGTAGCCCTCTCCCCGGGGGAGCCGGCCCCGCGGTCCCGTCCCCGGTGTCCCCGCAGCCCGGCGGTCCCGTCCCCGCGGGGTCCCCGTCCCCAGCGGGGCTGCCCCCGCGGCCGGCTGCGCCCCATCCCCGTGGGCCCGTCCCGGGGGTGCCGTGGCCGGTGCGTCCCCCGGTCCCCGTCCCCCCCGTCCCCCCCCCCACCGTCCCCGGTGCCCCCGTGCGGGGCCGGGGGTGACGGCTGCGTCCGCAGGGCCCCCGCCGGCACCATGAGCACCGAGACGCTGGTGAAGGACGTCAAACCGGGGCTGAAGAACCTCAACCTCATCTTCATCGTGCTGGAGACGGGTGGGTGCGATGGCGGGGGGCGGGGGGGGGGGGTGGGGGGGGGGGCCGGCGTCCCCCCGCCCCCCCTGACCCCCTCCCGCCCCCAGGCCGGGTGACGAAGACGAAGGACGGGCACGAGGTGCGGACGTGCAAGGTGGCCGACAAGACGGGCAGCATCAACATCTCGGTGTGGGACGATGTGGGGAACCTCATCCAGCCCGGGGACATCATCCGCCTCACCAAGGGGTAGGCGGGGGGGGGGGGGGCACACCGGGACCCCCGTCCCCTCGGGGCTCCCCCCCCCGCCCCGGCCTGACGCCCCCGTCCCTCCCCCTCCAGGTACGCGTCCGTCTTCAAGGGCTGCCTGACCCTCTACACGGGGCGCGGGGGCGACCTGCAGAAGATCGGCGAGTAAGGACGGGGCCGGGGGTCCCGCCGGAGCCGGGAGGGTTGGGGAGGGGGGGGGGGGGCCGGGGCGCGGCGGGGGGGACCCCACCGCCCCCCCTCTGCCGGCAGGTTCTGCATGGTCTACTCCGAGGTGCCCAACTTCAGCGAGCCCAACCCCGAGTACGTGGCGCAGCAGTCGCAGAGCAAAGGGGTGAGTTGGGGGGGCCGGGACTGCGGGGCGGGGGGGGGCCAGGCTGGCACCGCCGGGACCCCCGGCCCCCCGAGCATGGCCGCCCCAGCTCTCCGGCACACGGGGTGTCTCCGTCTCCTCCGCAGGCCCAGAACGAGAGCACGAGTCCGGCTGCTTCGCAGAGCAGCCAGGGCCCCCCCGCAGCATCCCCAGGTAGGGCGTGCGGCCCCCTCCCCACCCCGGGGGCGCGGGACCCCCTGCCGGTGCCACCCCCCCTCCCCGCCCCCCCGGCTCGGGGGTGCCTCCAGCTTCACCTTCCTCCCGGGGCTCTGCTCTGCTTCCAGCCCCCGACAGCCAGAACGGGAACGGGCTGAGCCCGGGGGGCCCCGCGCACCCCCCCAGCGCCCCCGCGCACCCCCCCAGCGGCCGCATCACCCGCAGCCAGCCCGGCCACCCCGGCCCCGCCGCCGGCCCCGTCAGCAACGGCAAGGAGACGCGGAGGAGCAGCAAGAGATAACGGGCCGGGACCCCCCGCGCGGCCCCTCTCCCTCCGGCCCCCAGTAGAGTCTGGCGGGGTGGGGCAGGGGGGGGGTCCCCGGCCCCCCGGCTCCTGCCCCCAGCCCTGAGCAGCCCCCGGGGTAAGGAGGGGGCCGGCCGGGCCCCGCTGCCCCCCAGCTCACGTGCCTCTGAGGAGGGTGGGGGTGGCCCGGGCCCCCCCGTCTTGGGCCAGCCGGGCTTGGGGGTCCCGGGCGGGACAGGGCTGAGCCGGGTGGCCGCTGCCCGGCTGCCCCCAGGGCCGGGGGTCGGCAGCCCCCTGCCCCGTGCCCCCCGCCCCCAGCCGCCGCCTGCCCTCGTCCGCACCAAGGCAGGCGGCCAGGACCTGTCGGGGTGGGTGTTAATAAAGGTTGACCTCCTGCCTGCGCCTCGCCTGCTCCCTGCCCGCGGCCCTGGCCCTGTCGCGGGGGGCCCAGACCCCCCTCGCCCTTTAAGGCCCTCCCCACGCGGCCCCTCCCGGCGCCGGGGCTGGCTGGGAGCAGCGCCTGGGTGACCCTTGGCCCCCCCGGTTCGGGCGCAGCAGACGGTGCGGCCGCGGGACGGGGACGGGGGCCGGTCAGTGGCGCGTCCCCCGGCCCCGGCGACCGGCACAGCGTGGCCCCAGGTGAGCCCCCGGGGAGGGGGGGGGGGCACGGGAGGGGTCCTGGGGGGGCGCGGGCGATGCTGGCACTGCACCCGGTGGGACGGGGCCCCACGAACGGGATGATGCCGGGGAGAGACCCACCTCGGCGGGAGGGGGTCAGCTCTGGTGAAGGTGGGGGCACCCGAGGGGCCTTGCGCTGTGGTGGGGATGACAGTGGGGCGCCTGCTCCTGGAGTCATGGGATTTTCCCAGCCCCCACGGCATCAGCAAGTCCCACGTGGAGGGGGAGGACGGACCCCCACGGCCATCCCGCCGTCCCACCTGCAGTTTGGTGTTTCCCGTCACCGTGCAGGGCTGTTTCCGCGTCCCCGGCAGTGGGGTGGGAGCTGGGGGGGGGGGGATATGGCCGCGCCAGGCGGGGCTGCGGGTGGGTGTGTCGGGGGCACGGGCGGGTGGGGTGGGGGTGCGAGTGCCCTGCCGGGGGGTGCCGCTGGCGTTATCTCCCCGCCCGGTGAAACATTAACTCCAACACAAAAGCTGCCCCAGTTGCAAAACCTCCCCTCAAGGACGAGTGTCACCGTGTCCCCCCCCAGCGTTGTCCCCACGGCCCCCTCCTCCCCATCGCCCACCCTGGGGAGCCCGGCCCCGCAGCGGGCACGGGGACAGCATCTGGCCCTGCCCGGCCCCGCTCCCCAGTCTGTGTCCCTGAGCACCGGTGCAGGGACACGTGTCCCCGGGCCGTGACCCTGATGCCGCCTGTTGCTTTCCAGCCGTCCCTGCGGACGGACGGACGGACGGACGGGCGGGCGGGCGGCAGGAGGGTGCGTACCCGGGGCTGATCGGAGGGACCCCGCGTTCTGGGAGGGACCCACGGGCACTGGGGTCTGCGCCCCACGGGGCTGGGGACACCGCAGCTCCCGCCGCCCTCACGCCAGCATCCCCCTCTCTCCCGGCTCCGCCGGGGACCCCCCCCCCCCCCCCCTCTGCCGCCTGCAGGATCCGGCCCCATGGGCCCCCCTGGGCTCCTCCTGGGCGTCCTGGGGCTGCTGGCTCTGGGGGCCGGCGGGGGGCCGGGGCCGCTGCCCGAGGACGCGGCGCAGGAGCACGGCTACTACCTGCAGCAGCTCTTCGGGCAGTACGGGGCCAACGGGACGCTGCCCTTCGAGGGGCTGGCGCGGCTGCTGGGCAGCCTGGGGCTGGGCCGGGTGCAGGTGGTGCAGATCCAGCACGAGGAGCTGGGCCACGGCCACGTCAGCCACCTCGACCTGCTGGAGGTGCAGGAGGAGAAGCACCGGCACCGGCACCCCGTCTGGGAGCATGGCGGGGACCCGGCACCCAGCGCCCCGCTGCCCACCCGCCCCCCCAGGTACCCGGCCGACCCCTCGCCCGCTCCCAGGGGGGCTGCCCCCCACCCCACCCCCCACCCCGGCGCGATGTGTGTGTGGGGGGGCTCATCTGCGCTCGCCTCCCCCAGCCCCCGGCCCTCCCAGACAAAAAGCTGGACGAAGCCGGCGCCCGCCGAGCCCCCCAGCGCTGGGGCCACCCCTGGGAGCCGCGGGGCCCCCCAGCCCCCCCGGCGGGACCAGCCCGGCCTGAGCCTGCTGGGGAGGGTGCTGGGCTTGGAGCACTCCGGCGCCGACCACCCACACGACGATGTGAGCGGGGCCGGCAGTGGGGGGGGGAGGAGGGGGGGGGTCCTGCCGTCCCACTTCGCCACGTGCTGGGAGCCCCCGGGGAGCCCTGGCTGCTCCTCGTCCCCCAGAGGGACCCGGGAGCCCCGGCCCCCCCCCAGCACCGCTCACCGCTGCCCCCCCCCCCCCCCGCAGTGCCTCAACGTCACCCAGCTGCTGGTGAATTTTGGGCTGGACTCGGTGTCCCAGCTGACACCGGAGCAGTTCACCCTCCTCTGCCCGGCCCTGCTGTACCAGATCGACAGCCGCGTCTGCATCCAGCACAGCGATGAGGTGACGCTGCCTCCCCCGGGGGGGGCCCTGTGGCCAGGTAACCCCAAGCCGGGGCCCCTCCCTGGCCCCTGGCCCCAGGTCATCTGTCCCTGGGTCCCCTGTCCCTGCAGCCCCATCCCCTGGTCCCCATCAGCCGGTCCCCAGGTTTCACATCGCTGCATCCCCATCCCCAGGTACCCCAGCGTCTGGTCCCCATGTCCCCTGTCTCTGTAGCCCCATCCCTGGCTCCCCCATCGTCTGGTCCCCGTGTCCACTGTCCCTGCACCCTGAGCCCCTGGTCCCCCATCAGCTGGTCCCTGTGGACCCTGTCCCTGCATCCTCATCCCTGGTTCCTCCATCATCAACTCTCCAGGTCCCCTGTCCCTTCGTCACCATCCCTGGATCCCTCCAGCGTCTGGTCCCCATGTCCCCAGTCCCTGCCACCCCATCCCTGCATTGACCATTCCTGCATCCCCGAGTGTCCCCCTCCCGCATCCCCCATCCCCAGGTTCCCATCACCCCACAGTCCCAGTCCCGGGGTCCCCATCCCTGCATCACCAAGGACACCCATCCTGCATCCCCATCCCTGGGTCCTGCGTCCTCCTGCCCTGGCCGTGCCCATCTCACCCACTCCGCAGCGCTGGGCTGGGGCCTCCTGGCCGTCACCTTCGTCAGCCTGCCCTCCGCCCTGGCCGTCGTCCTCGTCCCACTGCTGAGCCATGGCTTCTTCCGCTCGCTGCTGGCCTTCCTGGTGGCGCTGGCCGTGGGGACGCTCTGCGGGGACGCCCTGCTCCATCTCTGGCCCCATGTAGGTAGTAGCCCTGCCCTGGCGGGCCGGAGGTGGCACAGGGCGGGGACCGGGGTGTCCGGGTCCCCTGAGCCGCCGGGTCACCCGTGTCCAGGCCCAGGGGAGGCATCAGGAGACGCCGGCAGAGCTGGGGGCCGCGGTGCTGCAGGGGCTGGCGGTGCTGGGGGGCATCTACCTGCTCTTCCTGGTGGAGCTGCTCCTGGGGATGCTGCGGCGGAGCCGGGAGGCCACGGTGAGAGCTGTGGGCGCCGGGGAGGGCGTGGGGCTGCCACCAGGTCCAGCTTTGCACCCAACGCCTCTGTCTTCCCCAGGGATGCTCCCCTGGAGAGACCCCCGACGTGGCCGTGGGGGTCCTGGCACCGTTGCGAGGAGGTAAGACCCCCTCGCACCCCGCAGTGCCCGCGGCCCTCGGCCCCAGCACCCACCCCGTGTCTCTGCCACCGCAGGGGCCGAGCTGCGACACCTGACAGCACCGGAGCCAGAGCTGGAGCTGAAGCCCCATGGACACCCCCATGGACACTCCCACGAACACTCCCACGGCCCCGCGTTGCCCCCCAGCCCCAGGGCCACTGACATTGTCTGGATGGTGGTGCTGGGGGACGGGATCCACAACCTGACGGACGGGCTGGCCATCGGTGAGGGACATGGGGAGATGGAGACGGAGGGACAAGGGGTGCACAGGGACAGGGGGTGCACGGTGTGTATCAGGGCACAGGGGCAGGGTGACAGGGGGACAAGGGGTGCACAGGGATGGGGGTGCACAGTGTATCAGGGCACAGGGGCAGGGTGACAGGGGGACAAGGGGTGCACAGGGACGGGGGTGCACAGGGACAGGGGTGCACGGTGCATCAGGGCACAGGGTCTGTGCAGGTCCGGTGCAAAGGACCCTCTTCCCGCAGGTGCTGCCTTCTCCCACAGCCTCTCCAGCGGCCTCAGCACGGCGCTGGCCGTGCTCTGCCACGAGCTGCCCCACGAGCTGGGTAGGTGCCTGGCCCCCCGCCCCAGCCGTGGCACCCCCCGCGGCCCCTGCCACCCACCCTCCTCTTGCCGCAGGCGACCTGGCGGTGCTGCTGCGGGCAGGCACGGCCCCCCGCACCGTCCTGCTCCTCAACCTGCTCTCAGCCCTGCTCTCCTGCCTGGGGGCGGCGGCGGGGGCGGTCGTGGGGCAGAGCGCGTCCCACCTCACCCCCTGGATCCTCACCGCCACCGCTGGCATCTTCCTCTACGTGGCCCTGGCTGACATGGTAAGGGGGCAGCCGGGGGGGGGGGCAACAGGGCTGGGTCTCGTGCCAGCCCCGCTGAGCCCCCCGCTCTGTCCCAGCTCCCCGAGGTGCTGCGGGGCACCGAGGGCCCCGGCGAGGGCACCTGGGGCCGCTTCCTCCTGCAGAACGTGGGGTTCCTGCTGGGCAGCGGCATCATGCTGGGCATCGCCCTCGCCGAGGGACACATCCGCGCCTGGCTGCAGCCCTGAGCGGCCCCGGGGCTCGGCCCTGCTCGCCCCCGCCACCGACTGGAGCGGGGAACCGCGGCCGGAGCCAGCGGCGGCCGAGCTGGAAGGATGGCAGGAGGGCGGGAGCCCCAAACGTGCCCCCAGGACTGGACTTTCTCCCCTCCTCGTGAGACCCCCAGCAGCATCCGCCATCCCCAGAAGTCTCCATGGCTCAGCCCTGTGTGGCCCCCCCCAGCCCCTGCGGGGAGGGGACGTGGGGTCCCCTCGCCACCCCGTGTCCTCTCCCGGGGGACCGGGGCACCCAGCGCTCCCCGGGGTGGGACGGCAGCGGGGTGCTCACACGCCTGGCTCTGGGGGCGAGGTCGAGCGCGTTTCCCCTTCCCGCTCCCCCTGGACCAGCCGCTAGCGGAGAAAGGACAGGACATAGAAGCAATAGCATTTTAATAAACATAATTGATTCAAAGCCACAATATGAATAACAGGACTTGGTCGCAGCTTACATTGTATAAAATAGATCAAGTCTGAATGCTTTTTTCTTTTTTTTTTTTTTCCTTTTTATTTTTTTAATTTCTTTTTAGTTCCTTTTCCCCCCTCCCTCCCCGAAGGTGATGCAGGATTTCTGAAAATACATATATGGAACATCCGAGACAAAAGTAACCGCTCACTAGGCTCAGGCGGGGGTAAGGAGGAGGCCGACAGGATAGCATCTGCGCTGCGGGGACGGATGGCTTGTTGGGCTGATTTCCTTCTTCTCCTACGTATTGCCTCGTATTCACTCCCTAGAACCGCTTTGGGGGTTGAACGGCTTTGTGTTTCCCTTGCACGACACGAAGCGATTTTGCTCGCTCCAATTTCCTCTACCCAGAGACAAGTGCTTCGCTGGTCAGGACTGATTTTGGGGCTCTCTGGGGCGCCTGCTCTCAGGAGAAGGGCGAGAAACCAGCAAGCTCAGGGGGACATGGCTCAGTTTGCCCACCAAGGCACCCGGCACCTCGAGGCCGCCGCGACGGCCCCGGGGGGATTTCATACTTTTTTTTTTTTTTTTCTATTTTTAAATTGCACATCAAAACTCTACCCTACTTGCGGCGGGTCTCCACGGGGCAGGCGTGCGGGGGGCGAGGGGCCGGGAGCGGCCCTCCTTGCCCCGCCGCCCGCCCGGCCCCGCCAGGCCACACGCTTGTGCTTTGAACCAGTGGTTGAAGGAAGAAGCACCTACAGAGGGGAGGGAGAGGCCTGAACCGCTGACACGGCGGCACCGGGATCGGCATCGCGGCCGCCACGGGACGGAGCACAGACCCTGCCTCTGCCGGGTCTCGGACGGGGACGGTGCCGATGGCTCTCGCTGCGGGGACGCTCGGGCACCGGCCCCTCGAGCTGACGCACTCACCTCTCCCTCCCTGCCCAAGTACAAAGGCATCCATGTTAAAGGTCCCCAGCAAGAACGACTACCGATTAAGGCCCTGCCGCTGACGAACAACAGCACGGCCACACGCTGGTTTTTGCTCAGCAGGTTCCACATTTCAGTGCACTGGAGGGGAACGAAGCCGGGGAGTTAAAGTAAAAATACCTTCAGAGGAGACGAAGCAGCTGCTACACACGGACACGCACGCAGACACCGGGCACGCGGGGCCGGCGCACAGGGGGCTCGCTCGGGGCCGCTCTCCCCCTCGACCCACCCCTTGCTGGGAGAGGGGCACTTGCCCGTTGCAGGCAGATCCGGGCAGAGCCCGGCCGTTCCTGCCCTCGCTCAGCCGTGCTTGCTACGCGCGCCGCCGCCTTGTTCCGGCGCTGAGGCTGCGGGTCCGAGAGGCGCGAAAGCGTTTCCCCAGGTCTGTGCCCCAGCCCGGTTATTGCCAGAGGTAGGTGTGAACAGTGCAGAGAAGACACAAATTAAAGCAGCTCTTCGTTATCTAACCACCCCACAAACAAGCCTAAAGAGACGCTCCCGTCCCACGCTGGCTCCTCCCGTGGCACGGAAAGCTCCTGCCCGGGTGCAGCTGGCCCAGCCCGGCACGGGGCAAACGGGGGGGTCAGGGCACCCTGTGCCTGGGCGGGTCTTGCACCGGGGCACCCGTGAAGCGTGGGGGCTCAGGGTGCCCAGAGCAGGCAGAGCTGGGAGAGGAACCGGCTCGGGCCCTTTCCCCAGGGAACGTCGCTCTCCGCTCCCTGCAAAGGTCTGAAACAGCCAAAAAACCGGCGCCAGGGACTGGGGTGTCCAAGTCCCCGGGGGTGTCCAAGGCTCTGGGGTTCGGCCAGCCCCGGGGCAGCCGAGGGGACGGTCACGCCACAGGCGGGCGAATGTCCCTGCAGCTGCCCCAGCTCCAGCCCTGCGGGGAGTGAGGGTGGGCTTCAGTCCCCGCAAGGGGAGCCGGGTGCCGACTGCTTCGAGGATGCCCGGGGAGCGGCTCTGCCGAGCGCCAGCGCCCACTGCCCTGCGTTTGGCACATCTGCAGCTGGGCAGGGAGACGCCCGAGACCCCTCCCCGTCCCACCGACGTCCCCTGTGCCGGACACCCGCAAGGGAAGGAGCGACGGGCAGAGGAGCCACCGCTGCCTCCCGGGGCAGTGCCGGTGTGGCAGCAGAGCACCGAAATACGGCCCGAGAGATGTTAACAGATGTCAAACCCGGACTGGCCGGCGGGATGCTCCGAAAGGCTGCAGGTCGCCCAGCACGGGGCCTGGCTGCAGCGGGGAGGGGGGGCTGAGCCCTTCATTACCAACCTATGCTTCCCTGACGCAGGACAGATGAGAAATGCAAATCTCCATGAACCCCCTTCCATGTGTATCGAGGAGGAAAAGGGAAGGGAAGAACCTACCGAATGACTTTAAAAGGACATTGAAAGGGGTCTGAGAGGACTCGGAAATCTTTAAAGCTAAGAGAGCGCCTGCTGAGACGGAGCACGTGTGTGCCCACGGACAAACGGACCCGCACGCCTAACATCCACGCTCCCGACCCTGGAGCGGGCGAGGAACGCTGGGCACTGGGAGCCGGGAGGTCTCTGACTGGCAGCACCGCATCCTCACTGCAGACGGACACTATTTCTGAACGCCCAGCCCTGCCCAAACGCCAGCTCGTGCCTTGCTGCTCCGAGCCGAATCCCAGCCCGCGACAGAATCCAACCCGATGCCTGCAGCGTTTAATGAGATCTCCTGGACACCAACAGGTTTGGAAAGAGCGGGGAAGCGTCGTGAAGCCCGGCCGTACCCGCCCCCGCGGATCTGGCAGCTCCCTGCCCAGTACCTGCTCTGCCGCGCTGGGATGGAGGTGGAGATCCGCAGGGAGAGGCTCTGGCCTGAAGCCGGCTCTCGTGGCTCTCACCGCTGGGGACGGGAGCCTCGGCGGGTTTGGGGCGCGCAGGAGAGGGAACACAGGCTGATGGGAAAAACTGAGGGCTCAAAGAGAAATTCAGATCTGTTGGAGGAGGAGGAGGAGGAACTGGCACGTAACGATTTCAGTGCAAATTTTCAAGCCCGTGCTGCCGAACGCGACGGCTGTAGCGGGTCGCTTCAGGACGTGTGTGCCCACCAGCTGCGGGGGAGCACGGCCGCTGCGGGGCACCGGCTGGGGGGACAGGCCAGGATGTGACCCCGGGCAAGGACCTGCCTGCTGGAGGGCTGAAATTCAGGCTCAGTCCTCTTGCAAAACCAGCTGGGCTGCAGGTTTTGCTCTCAGCCTTCCTCTGCCCACCCCACCTCCTGTCCCCGCAGCCGGAGCCAGACACCGGTAGGGTGAAGGGGCGCGTGACAGGGGACGCGAGAGCTTTTTGGGGCACAGAAAGACAAGGAGTGGCTCCGAGCACCGTTCCCCTCACAGCCGCAGCCAGCCTCTGCACAGCCCCCCCCTGCCAGCCCCCAGCCCACCTCCGGCGTGCAGAGGAGGGGACACGTTGAAGAAAGCAGCCGTTTTGGTTAGTACCTTCAAGTAGGAAAAATGTTCTCAAGTCCAGCGCTCAGGACAGGCTCTGGGTTTGTCTTAATGCCCTCCGAGCTCCCCACAACGCAGCTCCTGGCGCGTCGGGACTCTCTCACCCACGACCGGCCTACATCGTCTTTGATTTTCCTTTTGGCCAACCCCCCCAGGTCTCTCGCAGGCAGGAGCCGGGCAGCGCACCCCCCCCACACCCCCACACCCCCTCCTAAACTGGCCACGCTTCACATAGTGCAAAATTCAGGAACGGAACTACGCTGCCGGCACTGAGGCACCCGAACGCTGCCCAAACGCCAGGAGCCCTCGCCCTGTCCTGCAGCAGGGCTGGGACCCCTCAGGGGGCCAGGACCCCTCGCACCTCCAGCCCCGCTCCCCGGCCTCTCCTCCCAGGGAGGGCAGCCACCGCGTTTTATCCGACTCGGACTAACTCAACCAGCAACTCCATCCATGTCTTTCGCCGGAGGCACAGCTCGGAAGGGCTCACTCCCGGGGCGAGGAAGCTGGTGGCAGGTCTGCGGACAGACGGGCAGCGCTGGCCGGGGCGGGCAGAGCAGCATGGCGGGGACCTGCAGCACTCTGAGGCTCCGAGGACTGACGCAACCCCTGGAAACTAAGTGCAGAGCACCAAAGAAACGGCAGTTTTGGTCAAGCCGTGAGGAATCCACTCCCTACGGCCTCAGGAAAAAAAAAAGAAAAAGAAAGGACAGGAGGAAGGACCAGGCATGCGAGGCAGCAGCCGCCCACCCTCCGCAGCTAAAGGAGAAACCCCAGCGGGACCCAGAGCTTCGGGATGCGCAGCGCGAGACACTCGGCACCCTGGATCTCCGAAACATCACACCCACGGTCACGCACCGTGGCTCAGCTAGAGGTTTCCATGCATTTACTTTATTATTTTCAAGTTGACGAACAATATTGATATGACTGGGTCAAGTAAGGCTATTTTCCTCTTTTTTCCCCTCCTTCTCCCCTGCATGGGAAGCTCAGACAACGCCCAGGCACACGGACCCGCACACGAACCACTTGCACGCACACGCACGCCAGAACACCGAGACACAGAAGAGGAAGAGTCGTTTATACCTGACTGGTGATGAGGTCTGTCCTATCTTATTCAAATAAATGTTTATGTGCATAATATACAGAGGTGCAGCATTTACACATAGGATATTGTAAAGACACAGAGCTTGCTACAGATGCCTTCGAGTCCTTAGAGACGCATCCCCCGTCGCCACCCTGCCCCTCGGGGGCTCTGACCCCATCCCGTTCCAGCCTCACGCCGCGACTCTGAGGATTTTAGTTTAACTAACGAGCCGCGATGCAGAGAGCCACCGCTCCCCCTCCACGAGCTCCCGGCAGGTCCCTCGCCTCGCGCATACGTTACCCTCCGCCTCCCCGCTCCGAAGCTCCCGCCGACGCTTCAGCCGAGCCTCGGCTTTGTTGGGTTTTTTTTTCTCCTTTCAAACACACCCAGCACTGCTGAGCCCAGAAAAATTCAGCCAGGAGAAGAGGTCTGAACAGCTCCTCGCGTCCTTGGAGAAAAACAAAGAAACAAAGAAAAGGAGGAAAAAAAGGAAAGAAAAAGAAAAAAAAAAACCCCCCGAACCAAAGAATCCGCGTGTCCGTGCCAGTATCTCGAATGGAAGGGGTTGGTTTTTCCTTTGGTTTCTTACTGAAGGCAAAGGTGAGCGTGGGCCGACAGTCTGCACGGGTCCGACCCCGACATTCACACCTGGGGGGACCCCAAGGTCCCCCCCTTTGTGGTCCCTGTGGCAGGCGGGGGGACATGGGGACCCTCGGGGTGGAGCTGGGAGGGAGCAGGGGCAGCTCCCCGGGCCCGTCCCCCCGCCCCACCGAACAACAGAATAAAATCAAAGAAAAAGATTGTTTCTCGGGTCTTTGCAGTTTGTTCTTTGTTTTGGTTTTTCACTTGTTTCTCACTAACACCTTACCCCGCAGCTGGGGGACCCCGGCAGGGCCGCGGTATCTACGGAATCACTACCACACTCAGAGTGTTCAAAACAAACAAACAGGAAAAAAAGACTTGTTCCATTTTTTTGGAGTTTTTGCTTTGTTTTTAGTGCTACTTTTATATCTGCCAGATTCCAGCCCCGGGATGCGGTCGACGGGGCTGGGGACTACTCGTCTGCATCTCGCTTTTGGTCGAGGGAGCTCCTCGCTCTGTTCGGGGCAGGGACGGGGCGGAGGGGGAGAGGGGACGGGAAGGGGGTGGTGGAGGGGGGGGGAAGCATTTTCCTAAAGAAAAAAAAAAGTTTCAAATTGCCTGCAGCTCGGGAACAGCAACAACAAAGAAACACCAACCAGATTCTCATCATCGTTAGGTTATTTTTGAATTTCATTGAAGTGCCCGTCGAGAATAAAGCCAATCCCAGCCTCCCTGGGCTGCCCTCTGCAAGGACGTTACATTCAGTGTTTGTCAGCAGTTTATATGGCTCAGCGGGGCCGCAGGGCTGGCAGCCCCTTTCTCTAGCAATGGCAGTGCAAATACACCTTTTGAGTTGAAATGTATTTGTGCTGTTTTTTTTTTTTTTTTCTCTCTCAAAACACAACTTCCCTTTGTTCATTCATTCCCTAGAAACAAACTTTTTTTTTTAAAATTAAAAATGAAAAAATAAAACCAAAGACACTCTCTTATCCCTTCCGCTCTTGCTGCTCTCTATCCCGTGGGATGCTAAAGGGAATCCAGACTCATGCTTTAACAAAAGTGCTTATTACTTGAAGCAAGTGCTTTGGACCAAGGGGCGGAGAGAAACTTCCTTTTTTTGGAGGTCGGGGCAGAGGAGGGGACGGGTGATCCGGTGCCTGCGTATTCAAAACCAAGAGATTTAAGTAGCATTGAGGGGGGAAGCTGAAGAAGTCGCTGCTTGGTGAGAGCTACACCAAACGGATGCCGGGCGCCGGACAGAACACTAAGCGGGAATGGTCCAACTTTGGCATAAAGGTTTGTGGGAAGGAAGATTTGGGGGAGCCCCCGTCCGCCGCCCCGCGAGGGGCCGGGGAGGGAGCAGGCAGGGCAGCGGAAGTTTCCCTCCATCCCTCTTTACAATGCACTAGGGAAACCATCACAAATCTCGTTTAGCAAAATAATGCATTATTACCAAACACTTTGATTATTACTTAAATTGTCAAGCTGTGCTGTCAAATGTATACAATACAGCGTTAAAGGAGAACAAGACTGGTACCCGCAAGGAAACTGGCCGCACGTCCCCCTTCCCACCCCACCCCATGTTTCCTCCCATGTGCTCCCAGACCATGGATGCGCTGCTGAAACCTCGTTTCCCTCCACATTATTATTATTATTATTATTATTTTTAATAAGACACAAGGGGAGGGGAGAAAAAGATCCTCACTAAGAGCAAAGAACACACATATATAAAGCACGGTGCTGCAGAGAAGAAATGGAGAAGCCCTTACAGAGATCACATTGATTGTCTCGTCATAGTTTTAGTCGTCATGTTGAGCGGAAGTTAACGCGTCGTAGCACAGAAACAAGGCCAAGAGAGAGATCAGTTTTCTTCTCTAAACAAAGAAACTGAAAACCACAATAATAGTCCAAAAAATAAGGGGGGGTGTGAAGAAAAAAGCAGCATTCTCTGTGTGCTCTAAGGAACGCTCTCACCCCGGCTACAGGAAAAAGCCACGTTCAAGTGAAATGGTGCTGGAGTCCCGTCCCCCGTCAGCGATGCTAAAGCCACATGGCATCGAGGACCAGGGCACGAGAGGCACGGCCGCATCCCTCCCGCGGCGGGCACGGGACGGCCCAGCTCTGCTGGCGCCTCCGAGCTTTCCCCAAGTGACTTCGGGGGAGCCGGAGCGTCGCTCAAGAGGACGGAGCCATCACGGCTCCAGGGTCTGCCCTGCTCCGAACCCATCTCCGTCCCCGGGAATCGCTGCCCGCGCCAGGGATGGGAGCCAAGGCCGGGGGCGGCTCGGCCCCTCCGTGTGCCTGAAAAAGTACTTTAGCCCTTGAAGACGACGGCTCAGGACTTTGGACCCATTTTCCTGCCCCGCGGGGAGGGCGAGGGCCAGCAGCGAGAAGAGGAGATAAAGTGATGCCTAAATTCCTCCCGGAAAGGGAAAGAGCTGCAAGAGGCAAGTGCGGACTCGACAGCAATGTAAACAAGTCTCTTTTTCCAGTTCTCCTCTGTAGAATACTGAAAAGGATCTTCAAAAAGGATCTTTTTATTCAAGTTTCATGAGTTTATTCTGGTTCCGAACTGAGGTATTCGGTGCAGAAAGGTTAACACTTTCTTTCAAGCTAGAGGGTCGGGGGGGAGTGGGGAGGGGAGAAGCGATCGGCCGGGGACACGATCCTACGCCGGCAGCAAAGGAGGGGACCCACTGGCCCAGCAAGTCGCTGCCGCCGCCTTGCCGAGAGCTGGGTGGAGGGGGCTCACGGTCCGAGAAGGGAAGATCCCTCCGGAGCAGCCAGAGGAGCCCTGCCCATCAGAAGCGCCTGGCCCCCACCGCCCGGGGATCAGAGCCCTCCAGGGACCAGCCTGACCACCGCTCCTGCTCCGAGATCTCACCGAGGGCAAATTTCTCGAGTGCTTTGCTGAACAAAGTGCGGGTTGGTAATGGGACGGGGAGACCAAGCTCCAACGGCGAGCTGGTGCCGAGCAAGAGCAACGGGAGGTCCCCGACCCCGCTCCCCTCTGGGAAAAACTCCTACGTGAAACGCGAAGAAAATGTGCTTATCACCCAAAGGCCAAGACTGAAACTTCATATTTGGTTCTAAGAGTTTGGCTTTGGTAAAAGAAAGAAACAGTGCGAGGGGACGCTCCCCGCGGGCTGCCAGCAGCACCTTCGCCCGCCGGGAGCCTCCCCCGGGAACGGCCGGCTCCAACGCCTGCTCCACACCACAACCTAAACCCAACAAACACCACCCTAACAGGAGCCACCTTCATTTAGAAACTATTTTAAAAGAAGAAGAAAAAAGACATTAATACCTTATTTTGGTTACAGAAATGCTTTTTCTCTCTGAAACGCTGGGCAGAAGAGCCGCAGCGCAAGGCTCGCGCGGTCCCATCGCAGTCTCGCTGGCAAAGAGGAGGCGAGCGGCCACCGAGGACTCGGTGGGAAAGAGGGATCCTTTTCTCCCCGCTCCCATCCCGGAGGGATCACGCTGGGACGCCCCCGGGGCGGCCACGGACGGGAGCCTCAGCCCCAGCCCCACGCTCCCCGCTTTCAGCAAGGCTGCGGAGGGAAAGGAGGTCAGGGGAGAAGATGGTTCCCGAAATGCTTGTTGCCCTGTCAGCCCGTTCTCGTTCTCTGCATCCCAGTCTTTGGCTTTGAACAGACTCGTGATATGGAGAAAGAGTATTGTTTTTTGCACATGATACTGTTACAGTAATTCAGAAGGAAAAAAAAAAAACAAAAAAAAAACCAACCAACGGAAAAAAACAGTGCAACATTCTCGAATGCTTCAAACCTGCATTATAAATATGATTTCTAAAATTAAAAACAGAAAACCCAAAACAAAAAACAATGATCCCACATACACGCACGCTAATAAACCTGCCAAGATGCTGCATTAGAAAAATAAACACAGACTTACTTAGGGTTGTGAATAAGGACTTTGAAGTGCATTTTTTTCCTTATTAAAAGGCTAAAACTTTCAGAACATTTTTTTATGGTTTTTGTTGTTTTTTTTAAAGGTAAATGCTCGTTTCTTTATAAATAACTTTTTTCTTTTTTAAAAAAAAAAAAGCAACACTGACTCTCGCATGGAAACGGCCACGCAAAACAGAGAACGAAAATTCAAAAAAGAATCGTTTCTTAGGATCCGACATTTTGCCAAGAAAAAAAACCAACCAACCAACAGAATCCCTAAAGTGCCTGGTGTGGGGAGGGAGGCTCCAGCAGCGCATCCGCAGCCAGCCGACCGCGGGGTTGGGCAGCAGCACCCGTTTTTGCATATAAATGACAGCTGCCAAAAGGATATTTTAGCGTCCCAGGTACAGTAGATCTTGATTCAAGTGTTTGTATTGGAATCGAAGGATGAGCGTGAGAAAAAAAGTGATTGCGAGAGAGGAGCAGTTACAGTGGCACTTGGCCAGGAGCTAACACCCACCCCAGCGCTTGCAAGACCAGCCAATTCCCAAAGACTCCCACCCCCCCATCCCACCAAGAGTTCAGGCTTCCCCGTCCCGGACGGACGGAGCGAGGGCTCGGGGCAGCCCCGGGGGCGTCCCGGAGGCGAGGCAGGGCGGGAGGCTGGCATGGAGCACTGGGAAACACCGGAACCGATTTCAACCCGCCCCAAAAGCTGGGGGACGAACCCCCTTTCCCGTCTGCGGGCCAGCGGATGGTCGCACCTGCTTCGTCTTGGCTGGGCGAAGCCCTAAGCCAGCAGCATCCGTCTCCTGCCCTGCCGTCGGAGGGGTGCGAGCATGCGCTGACGGGGAGAGGATTGAGAAGGGGCAGGGGATGGGAACAGCACTGCCAGCCGCTCGTTAAACCAATTAACAGCTTTGGCACCGCGCTGGCAATCCAGCGAGAAGAGGAAGCTCTGAACTCTTGGCCTACCCGGCCATGCTAGAAGGCCTGCCCAGTCTTGTTCTCCTTTAAAGTGCCCTATATTTATAGAATTTCTAAATAAATATAATAAGATATTAGGTCACCCATAGTTTAAGCTACTCCGAGTAACAGCCGTCCAAGCCGATGGCATTGTGCCGGTCCTTGCTGTAGGGGCAGGTGCTGCCGTTGGGCAGGGCCCCGCAGGCGGCGGTTTTGGCTGCAATGCCGCAGTTCTTGAGGAGGTTGAAGCTGAAAGAGCTGATGGCGTCTTTAGGTGGGAAAGGCTTCATGGTGGAGAGGATAAGTGCCAGGCAGTCAGCAACGTCCTTGTTGGGGGCGCATGCCAAGGCTGGGGTATGACCTAGAACAAAGCCAGGGGTGAAGAACCGCCCCGGACAGGCGCCTTCCCTGGGGAACGCTTTGATCGGGGCAGTTTCCACCCCTGCACTGAGGGGCCAGGACATCTATTTGTCTTTCTCTCCAAAGACCCTGCTTCTGGGCACCGGCAATCCCTGCCATTGCAGCAACCGCTTTGAAGTGTGCCAGGATCAGCAGGAGACGAATAAAAAGCCTCAGAAGCCCTGGCAGCACGGCAGACGCAATGGTATTTTTCACAACTTAAAGGTATTCCAGCAGAGCAAGAACTCTACTGGGAGAAAAAGCTTCTGGCCACAGCAAGCAGTTTCTGCCAGCTTGCAAGTGAGTCAACTGCTCATTGCTGGCTCAGGCTGGGCTGGTTTTGTGCCGGGCAGGAGAGCCAGGCAGCCACCAGAAGTTGCATGGGGGGCAAAAGACATATTTCAAACACCTGTGGGACCTGGAAATGCTTTTACAGGGGATCGCAGGGTGCTAACGTCCTCATCCAGGCTGTTCCTGCGATGCCATGAGCTGAGAACGTGCTGCTCAGCTGCGGAAAGGATGCGGAAATCTTTCCGATCCCGGCTGAGCGCTTCCCCGGGCAGCCCCCATCCCCCAGGGACATCACGCTGAACCCCCCCGGGCACCCGCGAGGAACACGCACCTTCTTCATCCACAGCCAGCACAGTGGCACCTCTGCTGAGCAGGGCCTGGACGACAGAGGCCAGCCCGTTCCGAGCTGCGATGTGGAGCGGCCTGGGGGGAGAGGGAAAGGCAGCGTTAACCCGGCAGCGGAGCCACCTGCCTTTAACACCTTGTGCTAAAACAAGGGGCCCCTGCGAGCGGCTTTGAGGGCGGACACTTGACTGCTCCTGAGCTTACCTGCTTGCACGCTCACTGCGCGCACCAAGCAGGAGCAGAGCTCCTACCACCGCCCTTTTGCCAGTGCATCACCCCCACCCAGCAAAGCCCTGTTTCTCCCCACTGGCGCCAGCTGTCCAAATACTCACATTTGCAGAGCACTGTTACTTGCATTGATAAGGCCAAGGTCTTGGGTTTCCCCCAGGATCAACAAGGCACACTTTTCATGACCCTGCAAAGGAGACCAGACTGTTTACAGTGCACGAGCAGGAAGGCAGGGGCAGTGGAGGGGACCTGGTGCTGTCTGAGCGGAACGTGATTCCTCGGGATACGGAAACGTTCCTTAAACCCGACCTTCTACAACAGTTCACCACTTTGGCAAGGCCTGAGAAGACAAGCTGCTGTCCTCTCCATCTCCTCTGCAGCACCTCCTTCTTTGCGTGGACACACTGATCGAAAGCCTCCTGCTCCCACCACGCCCCAGGAAGCACACCAAGCTCAGAGAGGGGCTCCCCAGGAAAAATACAGACGGGTCTGTGCTACGACCTAAGCTGCTCAAAACTGAATCAGGAGCGTCTGTACAGGTCAAGACAGGTAAGCAGGCAGGCAGAGCAAGCCCAGGGCCCCCGCCTCTGCTCTGTTGGGGCAGGAGTAGGCGGACAACCCCTCTCATTAAGGTGGCAAGGCTGAAGGTGATGGTGACTGCAGTCACGGCTGTGAGCAGGTGTCTCCCTACCTTGCTGCAGGCCAGGTGAAGAGCTGTGTTCTTGTTGACATCCAGCACAGTTATATTTGCTTTTGCTTGGTACAGCAGGAACTCTGAAATGAGGAGGGACAGCTGCTGTTGAGAAGCAGCAGCACAGAGCCCAGCAATGCGGGGCAGTGGCCATGTGCTGCGGGGGCAGGAGTGGGGCAGCTGTCCCAGCGTGCCCACGAGGAGAGGGGCAGCCCGGCTCCCACGGGACCCGGTTACGGAGGAGGCACAGGGAGGCTCGCACCCCATACTGGGGAAAAGCGGCTGCCAGCCACGTACCGACTGCTGCAGTGTGCCCATTCTCAGAAGCCATCATGAGCGGAGTCCTCCCCAGCTTGTCAGTCATGTCCACCTCGGCTTGGTGGCGCAGAAGCAGCTGTAAACCATGGATGTTGTCTGCAAAGGCAGCAGCGTGAAGGGGTGTCCTGGGAAGACGAGAGAGCAGGTAAAGAGGAGGGCACAGCGCGCCCCCCAGCAAGACTGCCCAGGCCTACAGACATGTTTGGGGACGCCAGGGTCCCTTTGTGCCATGGGAAGTCCTGTGGAAATCACTGCGGGAGTCACAGCCACCACCCAGCAGCACCGGGGAGTGGGTGACAAGAGAGGGATGAGTCTGCCCTCACCTTCCTTTGGCATCTCTGCTATTAACAATCTTGGCACCTAATGCTTCCACCAGCATTTCAGCAGTGCCGTCCTGGTTGTTAATTCTGTGGTGGGGACGAGAAGGAAAGTTAGAACAAGACTAAGCAGCATTAGCACGTCTGCAGTGGGAGTGAGCAGCACATTCCTGGGGCTCGGATGCAAACAGCAGCTGGTCTGGAGTTGTTTAGGGTAAAACACCCCTTTACCCTTTTCGGTATTACTCAAGGAAACACAGTACCATGCCAGACAACAGCCTTGCCCATCCCTTTGCTGCTACGGGTCCCAAGGACGCACCAGGCCCACCCCAGGCAGAACGTGGCAACATCTCCACCTTCCTCATTCCTCCACAGCTGCCCAGGGCAGCACACTCCTTCCTCTGCCGGCTGCAAAGCCAAGGAATCACCGTCAGCCCAAACCCCTCTGTGCCCAGCGGGACCCCAGGGATCATGCTCACACTGCCCCAGACACCTCTGAGGAAGAAGGCTTGGGACAACGTGGAGCCCTTCTCCCACCAGAGCCCATCTCCAGAGCCTCATGGGAAGCCTGGAGATTTCCTGAGGTGCTCCATAACCAAAGAGCAGAGATGAGCCATCCAAGAGGGCCGGCAAGGACTGAACCATCAGCCCTTGGCAGCTCCATTAGCTCCATCAAGCTGAAAGCCTGCTGGTATGGGAGTCTGGTACTTGACAGCCCTGGCTGTGCTGCGCACAGCCAACGGGACAGCTGCTTTACAGCTCCCTGAGGACCTCCAGCAGTCCAGCAACCGCCTCCCTGCCACAGGGGAGCTGGGATGAGCAGGTGGTACCACCCTGAGGAGCTGCTGCCGCCCAGGAAACAGCCCTTGGCAAGAAAGGCAGGGTTTGGAGCTCCTCCACTCAGACCACGTATTCTCTCTCAAACATCACCTGGCTGGAAGAACCCAGGGCGGGTCCCAGATGCCACTTACACTGCACAGTGCAATGGAGTAAAGGGGTTTCCTTCTAGGTACGCAAACGGATTGTGTTCAAGTAACAATTCAAGACAATCTTCATGCCCTGTGAGGAGAGAGGGACAGAAATACATCAGTACTCAACCTGCGGTTCCTCACCTGCAACAGCAAGAAGGGACCGAAGGCCCCTCTGTGTCTCCCCACGTCCAAAGAGCCAGAGGCCCCAGGGGCTGCACAGGACCAGCGGCACCAAAGTGCCCAAACAAACCCGTTCCCCAGCACAGAGGCAGCGGTTTTGTTTCCTCTCTGGCAGCTAAGCTGCTGCACTTCAGGAGGTTTACAATTCCACACTGTCTCCTGAAGGACTTCACAGCCACACTGCTAGCTTCCCTTTGAAATGCTGAGACATCCCTTCCAGTTGCCCTGTCAGTCCCTGCAGCCAGGGTGGTGGCCAAGTAATCCTAGAAATCCAGCAGTCCTGGAGGAAGCAGCCTCACCTGTTCTATAATAGCTGTTTTCATATTTCATTCCTTTTTTAAGGAGCTTGGCAGGGGGAGAAAAACTCCCTGCCTCCCTCCCAGATTTGTGCCGTCCTTTCCACCAGGCTGAACTCACTGCTGGGCTGACGGCTCCCAAAGCAGTGGGGGACAGAGGGATAACCTGGCTCTTCCTGGCTCTCTCCTCCCCACCAATAGCCAGAGCAGAGCAGAGGCGGGCAGGGGCCCAGCCCAGGTCCTTACCACTGTATGAAGCCCAGTGCATCGGTGAGTAACCGCTGTAGTCCACCACAGAGTCCAGAGGGTCAGTAGAGAGGGCTGCCTGCAGCAGGGTCCTCAGGATTTCTAAATGCCCGCACGCCGACGCGAAGTGGATTGGGGTCCGGCCTTTGAAATCCCGACACAGAACGAAGGCATCATGGTCCAGCAGGGCAGCCAGGCAGTCCTCACAGCCCGTCACAGCCTGTGGCCAGGAAAGAGGACCAGGAGGTCAGACCTCACCCTTCAATCATTTAACAACAGAACTACCCCCCTTCTTCCACAGCTTCCTTCTCAAACGCTGCATCTCAGGAAGGGAAAATGGGCTCTTTCACTGAGGACTCTTGCAATAAAAGAAACCACCTGCTTGTTCTCCAAGCAGCCTCTGCTCAGGAGGACGAGTGGAAGCTGCAGGGCTCCAGGCCCACCCCGGACCCAGGGATGCACTCACCCCTCGGTGCAGGGCAGTCCTTCCCCTCTTGTCCGCTGCATCGGCTGTGGACCCCTTCTCCAGCAGGAGGTGGACACAGTCAACGTGGCCATTCATGATCGCCAGCATCAGTGGGGTTCTGCAGGGGGGAGAGGCAGCAGGGAGGAGAGTGGGCTTGGAAATCAGCTGCGTTCAAGCACTGCCCTCTCTCCCCTGTCCCAGCTGCCCTGCAAGGGGCCTGACCCTGTGCCACACAGATCCCAAGAGAAACATCCGGACAAACTCACTGGCCGTGGATGTCCATGACGTCGGTGATGTCTGCCCGCTCCCCGCTGTCTATCAGGAGATGCAGGGAATCAGTGTTCCCGTTGGCAGCTGGAGACAACGCACGAGGAAAGGAGGAGTCACACACACGTACAGATGGGTCCCCTCCTTCCAGCCACCGCCGCAAACCAAAGGAAGGGGCTGGCGCCCAGCAGCCAGGCACACGTGGCTGAGCAAATTCGTTATGTGGTTGCTAGGCTACAGGACTGATTAGCACGTGCACAGGCTGAGCTGAAGACACGTGTGTGCAGAAGCCGCTGGTGTCTTCTCTCCCGCCCGCTGCAGAGCCACTTGGACCCTCAGCTTCTGCTGGCACGTCACAGCAGGCTGCACTGGCCCCATCCTGACTCCAAGCATCATCCTAAACCACAGCCCCTTCCCTCTCCCCGAACAGCAGCCGGGTGAACGGGCATCCTTGGCAGCGGTGGCACCGACGGCTGGAAGGGCTCTGGACACACTCCCTCGCCACCCCCAGTCCCGTCTGCCCTCCGTCACCTGCAGCGTGGAGGGGGGTCCACTTCCTCTTCCTCTCCTTCACCAGAGCGGACGCGCCGTGGCTGGTGAGCACCTCCACGCACTCCGTGGAGCCTCTCTCCGTGGCGAGGTACAGCGCCGTCCGCCCCTTGTGGTCCCGCACGTCGAGGTTCACGAGGGTTTCGGCAAGTGTCTTTAGGGCTTCACAGTGACCATTGTAGGCCTGAGGACAAAGCAGACCACGTTAAAGCGGTGCCTGGAGAGGCTGCACCCGAAGTACCCCCCCAGGACAATTCCCGCTCCCTGTGTCCCTCCAGCCAGACGAGCTTCTGCCCGGCCATTGCCTCTCGTTTCCACCCCAGTCCCACACAAAGCCCTCGCCCACTCCCGCCCCTGCCCACACTCAGACAAGGGAGGTGGCTCCAAACAGCAGCAACCAAAAAGCCCTGGAGAGAGCAAGGAATTTAACATACAAACCAGAGGGACTTTGACCGACGGCCTGTGGGGAAAGCCGCTCCCCAGCCGCCGGCGCCTTTCCTCCTTCGCCCCGCTCAGCACCGACAGCTGCAGGGACCCAGCCCGCGCTGCCCAGGAGCGGGCACCTCTCCAGGACTCAGCGTGAACCCCGCACGGAGCCAAGTGCCCTCCACAAGCCTGGGGTTGGGCCAGCCGTACTTACAGCTAAGTGCAAAGGGCTGACTGGAATGGTGCTTTCCACATCCTCCAGGCAGTTGAAAGACATTTCCAGGAGCTGCAACAGCAACAACATAAAACCATAACTGATCCTGGACTCACGGAGGCTTCGACAGACACCCTGTCCACCAGCAGGCTGCAGAGGAGTTAGAAAACCTGCTCATCTGCTTCAGAATGATCTGAATTTTGGGAAGGGACCTTCCTTAACCTGGCTTTGGGCCCTGCATAGACAAGTCACATCAAGTCCCTGCTGTCCAGAAGCCTCCCCACTACTCATATGATTTCCTATACCCACACGGCTGCAAGCTTACCCTGCAGCAATGCAGGCATTTCAGACAGTTACAAGGCATTTTCTGTACTGCAAGAGCTCCTCCTTGGCACAGGTCTCCAGGCTTTCTTTTAAAAGCCCAACCTTGCTCTATTGCCAGGGGTTTAAGCAAGAAGACATCCATACATCACCCTGTGCTGGGTAACAAAGCTCCTTTCTCTCAGGCATCTCACTCAGGCCCAGATCTTTCCTCCGTGGTATTCCCAGCACGACGGCTCCCCAAGAGCCCCCATGCTTTTTAATCAAACCTATCTCCCTTCCTCCCGGGCAAACCCTGACACTGTAGTGCCTACAACACACACAGTCCTCTAGCCACACCTGGACACTGTAGGGCTTGACACGTTCCTTAGGGGGGACTTCCCCCCCTCTCCTGGCAGCACAGAGGGTTTTCTCTGGCTCACTCACCAGTTCGAGGTTCTGCCTGTTGCCGTACGCAGCTGCATAGTGGACAGCGGTATATCCCTGCTTGTCCCGGAGGGATGGGTCAGCACCATTATCCAGCAAGAACTCTAAACAACTGCAATGAGCAAGAGAAAGGGGAGATGAAGAAAAAGGGGAGACTGGAGAGGCAGAGCTTTGCAGGGACCTCCCCTGCTTTGATCCCATAGCAGATACTGTACTAATCCCCTCAAGACACGGAGCGCGTGCAAAGCCCACTGGAAGTTAGCACCAGGAGGCGACAGCCAGGTTTGCCTCGAGAATCACATCAGCAGATGTTTCCTCCAAGGCATCACTGCTCACTTCAGCGTAAGCAGAAGCAAGGTATTTCTAGCGACTGCATGCAGGGGTCCAGGGAAGGGGTAAACAACAAACAACTGCCAGATGGGGCTGCAGCGTGGACTCACAAGAATGCCTCCTTCAGCCTGGACTCCTTCAGTGGCTCCTCATCAGTGTCATGGCTGTTTCCTGAATGAGTCTCTGCTCTGAAAGGTCAGAGACCTGCATCAGTTTGCTGATTACCCCCTCCTACCCACGCTCCTCAAAGCACTCCCCTCTTCACAAACCACTGAGCACCAGCTGCAGGGAGGTGGCCAGGGAACAGCGGAGCATCACCGCCCAGCAGTGTGCCATCGTCTCCAGCCCCAGCAGCGAGGAGCGCGCGCCCCCGAGACACTCACCTCCTGTACGTGTCCGAAGCAGCAGCATAGTGTAAGGCGGTACAGCCTTTACAGTCAGCCTCGTTAATACTGGCTCCTGCCGTGACCAGTGTCACCGTACACTGATAGCTGCCGTTGGCAGCTGCATAGTGCAGTGGAGTCCTGGGAAGGGGGAAAGGAGAAGGGGGCTTAGCAGCACTGCCTGTCACAGATGGAGAAACTCGCCTGGCACCCCCCTGCTGCTGAGCTGCACCCTGCTCTGGGCTCAAGGGTTTGGGTCAGCAGCTCCTGAAGAGCCAGAGCTGGATCCCTTGGGGTGAGAGGGGGTGAAGGAAGCAGCTTTAGACACCAAATGCAGCAAAGGTCTTAGGAATGTCCCAACCCAAACCCAGGCTCAGCGCGCTCCAGCTGTTTTAGGGCTGGAAGAATCACCCTTGCTCCCTTGCAAGGCCCACAGCACACTTACCTTCCAAATTTATCTCTCCTCCTCAAGTCAGCGCCGCTGCTCAACAGCAAATTAAGACATTCAACATTCCTACAGGAGGCAGGGAGATGAGTTAGACACAGATCAAAAGGGACCACAGCAGGAACGCAAACTCCTCCTAGTTGCAGACAAGACAGCTACGCTTCTCACCCGCGCAGCCTGGACGTGCCGAAGCTCAATCCAGTTTGTCATCTTTGGGCAGCATAAGAGCCGCAGCCATGGCTGGATGTTGCATACACAAAGCTCTTCCCTGCTCTCCAGTGGAATAACCCTTCATGCTTCCTGCCTTACCAGCGCTAACCTGCACTGCGTGGAGCACTCAAACAACCAGGCAATTATAGAAAGACATTAGCCATGGCATTAGTGCAGCTGACGCACTGGATTTTATGCTACAAAAAAGATCTAGGATTTCTGGCTTCTGCGTCAGTGCATTGTTCCCGCCGCTCAGGCAGGGTAACGGCGCTGCGATGCCGAAGGACGGCTCCGTGACTGGCCCTCAAGCATACAGACGTAACAGAAACAAGGTCCTCGACGGGACTCTACGCCTTTGCCGTATTGCTGCAGCCGCATTCGCTCTCAACGCACCGTGTGAAATCAAACTCCCTGGCAAACAATACGAGGCGTTTACACAGCCAGCTAAATCCCTGCTGCTTTTCAGGCATCGGCTTGTGAGCCCTTCACGAACCCCCAGCCAAGGAAGCAGTTTAGCCCCATTTTAAAGAAGGATAAACAGCCACAGAGGGGAGCGACCAGGATGAGTCAGAGTCAGCGGCAGAACAGGGCCAAAAGGTTTCCATTTTCATTCCTGCTCTAAACACAGGTCTCCGTTCTCTCTCAGAGCCGGGAACCGCACCCAGGGGTCCGACTCCCAGCCCTGAGCAAAGCACTGCACTGGGCTGCCCATGCTGTAGCTCACGGGTGGAGAGGAGGGTTACGATTTGGGCTGGGGGCAGGCAGCGACCTTCCTGCACGGAATGCGGGACCAGTGCCCCATGCACAGCTCACCCTCCAGAAGCAGCAGCGTGGAGGCAAGTCCTCCCGAGGTTGTCAGGCGTGTTGATATCGAAGCCTGCAGACAGCACGTGCTCATTGCTCAGCGAGGAGACGATACTGTACAACTGACCTGGGTGGCAGGAGGGGCAGGGAGTCAGGGGGAAGCTCGAGGGTCCCCCGACTGCCCCCGCCACAGGAGGGGCGGCCAAGCCACTCACCTGAGGAAAGTAGCTTACGACAACAGTCTGAAAATCCAAAGAGAACAGCTAAGTGCAGAGGGAACATGTCGTGGATCCCACGCCTGCCAGGAGACGAGAAGGGAATCAGGATGGATCATTCCTGCATCCTCCAGCCCAGGACAGGGAAAGGGAGGAAGAGTCCTTCCTTACCTTGCAGTGTCAGCACCATTCGTCATCAAAGTACTAATTAGCAGCTCGTGGCCATATCTAGCAGCAACGTGGAGGGGGGTATTGCCGTATTTGTCAGCACAGTCAATCTCACTGCCTAGAAAGGAAAAGCCAAGTGCTTTGCCAACGGGTCTCTGTGTTCTAGTCCCGAGCAGCCCAGGCTGTTCCGACAGCCGCGTCCCCATCTCAGGGACATGGCTAATAACTCGAGTCCATTCAGCACCGTGCAGAAGGAGAACTGTAAACTGCTCTCTGAACTGAGAGCCCCCTTGTATCCTGCAAACCCGGGGCATTAGATCTCTCCCCCTTGCCCCAGGAGGGGATGCGTTCAGCCCCAGAGGTCTCCGGCTGAACCCCTGGGGTGTCTGCCAAGCCTGCAGCCCTCTTACAAGAATATTGTCTTTCAGGCTGGACATGGCAGTGGGAATGTTCTTTGGCCACAGCAGCTCTGACCTGGCTGGAATTTCAGTCCCCTGGTCTGCACTTCGCTGCCCTTGAGGGCACACGCTCCCTGCCACCCCCGAGCAGCACAGGGCCACCGGCAACAGCCCCAAGAGCACAGAGTGAATTTGAGTGATAACTGCAGAGCTCTTAAACTCTCCGAGCAAACACGCAGGGAGGTCCTGGAGGCAGGTGCTGAGAAGCACAAGAAAAGGCTGGGGTAACCCAGGGCCGGAGGAAGAAGCCACTCACCGTTCTGAATGAGGATCTGCGAACGTGTGAACCGCCCGTGAATGGCAGCCATGTGCAAAGGGCTCTTCCCTTCCTTACTCTGCGGAGAGCAGAAACGACATCGCATCAGGCTTCCCACCACCCTCCCTGAGCTCTCCCCTCAGGCAGCAGGTCCTCACTCCCCCCATCCCCAAGCTGAGCCCCTCAGTGCCAGACCTGAAAGTTGACATCGGCCCCGTTGTTCACAAGGAGCTCTAGGCACAGGGCCCCATTGGTGGAGACGGCAGCAAAGTGCAGAGGGGTGAAGCCCTTCTCGTTAGGCTGATTGACATTGGCGCCGTAATTGACCAGCTCGTTGGCCACGGCATCTTGGCCCATGTAACAGGCAATGTGAAGTGCAGTGTTACCGAAGGAATTTGGTTCATCGATCTGTGGGAGCAACAAACCCCAGAGGATTTGGGGATTCAGGAAGAAAAAAAGGCAGCTGAGAACCAGCCAGGGCTCCTGCCACCACCCAGCACCCTCTCCTACTCCTGCCTCCAGACTGGCCTGCACCCAAGCCCACCCTGCTCGCAGCCGTGGGGGTCTTACCTCGACTCCCAGCCTCAGCAGGTGACGCACGACTTCGATCTGGCCGCTGGCTGCCGCAGTGTGCAGCAGGGTGTAGCCCTTCTTGTCCTTACACATCACATCAGCTCCCCGGGCCACCAGCAGCTTCAGAACTTCCAAATGCCCTGTCCGGGAGACAGCGGTAAGAGCCCAGAAAACGGAGACCTGGGCACAGCAGCCTCTGGGGAGCCCCACCACCCTGAAAGGTGAATCTATAGGCAGCAAGCGATGTGGGAGGAGAAACCGGACCAAAGCCCATGAGGAAAACCTACCTAGGAAAGCTGCCCAGTGGATGGGCTGGCGGTCCTTCTTGTCACAAGTACTCAGGCTGGCCCCTTTGTTCAACAGCAGGTTCACCATCTAGATGGGGAGAAGTGGAGAGAGAGGCAAGGCTGCCGTTCCTCCCCGCTTGTGCAGGCCGAGGTGCCTTTGCCACCTGCGAACTCCGGACCCAGGAAGGGGGACACGCGCGGGACCCCCTGCGCCCAAACCCGCCTCGCCTACCTCGAGGTGGCCGCTGTGCACGGCGTGGTGCAGCGCCGTGCGGCCTGTGCGGTCCGCGACGTTGACAGTGCTCAGCAGGGGGATGATGGCCTCCACGCACTTGGTGGCCCGGTTGGCAGCGGCGACGTGCAGAGGCGTTTGCCAATACTTGTCACGGGCATTGACGTCTGCCGAGTGCTTCAGGAGGAGGTGAAGTGCCTTCTAGCAGGAGCAGAGGAAAGCAGAGCTCTAACCCAACCTGCTGGAGCTCGCAGAAGCCCTCCAGCCAGGTAGGGGAAGCTGCAGCTCGGTCCGCCTCGTGCTTTCAGCACACACAGGGCTGCCCAGATCCACACCAGCCTACAGCCCCGAGAGCCAGAGCTGCCCTTGCGGGGCCGAGCTGAAACTGCACCGCACGCTCACAAGTACGGCTTCTTCCCCCCTCTGTCAAAGGAAAGGACTTGTTTGCTTTTGTGTCCCCAATGACATTTTGAAGCCCACATATGGCCACGTTTCAGCGTGTTATCACAGAGAAAGGGTGAGAGAGGTAAAGACAGTGTGAGAGGGACTCCGAGAATGAGCAGTGAGAAGGAATCTTCCCTACACAAATCCTCCAGCCCTCACATGGGCTGCTCCAGCTCCTTCCAGGCTGGAGTTCGGCGTGTGGGACCTGAATGAGCCGGGCTCATCCCACCCAAGTGCAGCTGAGAAACGCGGCTGCACGGGGGTACCGGCACGGGAGAAATACCTCCGAGCCACGTGATTTAACTGTAAGTGAGTGTTCATCCATGACTCACGAGGTGCGAAGCGCCCAGGGGATGACAAATGTGACCCACTGACCTATATTTGATAATTATTTCCCCCTTTTGCTGGTAGAGGCTGTTTGCTGCAACCCCACATTTTCCTTGCTACGGTTTACAGGCTGCCCCCTTCCACGCAGCATCGGGGCAGCACCTCCAACGATCCCAGCCCCACGGCTCACTGCTCTGCTCTTTTCTCCCAGGGCTAGCCGATACCACTCCCGGCTGGGAGAAGCACGTGAGACGGCCAGGCAGTACATAAACCCAGCAATCCTAGAGCAGGCTCTAGGCAGGAAAAGCCATGAAGCACACAGGCATTTCAGAAAGGCTCCTCTCAGGAGCTGGGCACGCAGGGCACTGGTGAAGCCCTGTGCCAAGCACCCCGGGGAAGCAGAGAACAAGGGAGGTGACTCTCCAGCACATCTGAGTCGAGGCAGAGAAGCAAACGAGCGTGCTCAAATTCACAGAGAAGCAGCACTTCAGACCTGACAGCAAAACAGTCTCGGCTTGCTGAGCTCCTGTATTTTAGCGCCCACAGTAACTGTCCACACATGTTCACAGCAAATGCCTTCAGTAGAGGTTTACGCTAATGTGTTTCATCCCGTGTCTGCTGCCGATTAAGAGAATTCATGCAACCAGTCGATGTGTGGTAACTTGCCCTGCATGTCAGAGTCAGGGCTTCTGAGCCGCTGGCTCCAACCAACACGACCACAGAGTTTCTTGCTCTCCAGCAACTCAAAACAGGACAAAGTTAAGTGGGATGAAGTTAAGCCCACAAAAGCTAAACTTCAAGAAATCTTTCCAACAAGATCCGTTGGAATCAGCTCCCGAGAGAAGGAGTGAGAGCCCCATCATCCCTCAAAGAAATGTAAAGCTGGATTAGACAAAGCCCTGGGGAAAGGGGGAAAGGCGGGGAGGAGGATGTTGTGGGGAAAACCCACGTGCTAACTCCTGAAGGATGGAGGGAAGGGAACCAAGGAGATTTTTTTCCAGCTCTCATTTTCAGCCTCCGAATTATGCGTTCGTCCCCTCTCCGCTCTAATGAGAACACCCATCTCAGCCAAAACCAGGCAAGATAGAAAAGAGAAGGAAAAGAACGGTCCCCCCCTCCCATCAGTGCCCACCACCCCCATGCAAGGAGCAGACAGAGCCAGAGGGAGCCTACCTCGTTACGAGAAGCTGCAGCGCGGTGTAATGGGGTGAGCCAAACAGTATCCTTCGCATTAACATTAGCACCTGAGAAAGAACAAAAGAAGGGGTCAGGGGACAGAGAGGTGACCGGCTGCCCCGGTCCAGAGTCCCAGGGCAGGTCTGCAGCCACCTCTGAGGTTCCTGACGGGCATGAGTGCCAGTTCTCCTGCAAGAGGGGACCTTGCACTGAGCTTTAGGTGAGGACAGACTCTGTGAACTGCAAGAGGAACAAGCTACACCCCTTGGGAGACTGTGCCAGTGCGCTGCAAAGGACACAGCAAGGCAGAGGCTGAAGAGACTACACCTCCCAGAGTGCCAGCTTCCCTACTGAGCCAAAAAACCACAACAGAGACCCAGCGAGCAGTTCTGCTCCTTAGTTTAAAACAAGGCCACTTGAGTCAAAAAAAAACAGAGCATTCCATGTTGAGCTGTGGTCGCTGTGAGCTGCATCTCCATATTAGAAAGGAAAGATGACAGATTACTGCCATCCCAGCTCCAGACCTGTGCTAAGCACTGAGGTCCCACGACTCCTGAAGCCCCTGCCTTTCTTTGCTGCTGAGAACTCAACACACAGGCATGAAAAAATCAACACAGGGCACATAAGCGCATCCCATGCTCTGCAGATGGAGCTGAACATCCCCAATCCTGTTTAACAAGCCCTCAGCAAAGGATTTCCCCAAGCCTCTCCTTGTCAGGATCATGCAGGATCATGCCAGCCTCGGGGTTCCCCCACACCACCAGCAAGCAGCTGCGAAGCCCACGGTGCCCCGAGGCGCTGCGCTGGTGAACGGCAGATGAGGAGGCTCCCCTGCCTGCACCACATGGGCACAGGACCCAAGCACAGGGCTGAGTGTCTTTGGAGGGAAATGAAGGGCAGTTTTACCCCAAGTAACACAAGCCAAAACTGAGCAAAATCCTGTTTTTTAGCTGACCCCTCTCCATGAGCAAGTGAAACTCTGCTCCCCTGAGCATCCTGCCGTTGAAGGCATCTCCAAGGTGTGCATCCCCACTGCACCCTCCCCCAGTACCTCCTTCTAACATCTTGCACACATCCCCCTCCTGGCTTGGTTTCCACCTCTGCTATTTCAGTTCCAAGACACTTCTCTGTCTGAACAAACCTCTTAGGATTATGGCAACATTTCCTAATCTTCCCCTGGCTGCAACCCCACTGGCTCAAGCATAAGCGCACGGTTGGTTGGAGGGTGACCAAAAACTATTGCTCTGCACCCCTAAGGCCAGAGATCAGAAAGACGCCTTAAAGGCAGCGCCAGCACTTGAGCCAAGTGCCCTGAGTCTTGGCCCTTACCTGACAGTATTAGGAGCTCGAGGATTGCAACATCTCCTATATAGGCAGCAGCATGCAGCGGCGTTCGTCTTTCTTGGTCCTGAGCAGGGATGTAAGAAACAAAAACCCCCTGTGAGCTTTGAGGGCAGGGAGATCTCTCACAGCACAATCCCTCCTCCACTCCAGTCTGCCCCAACACCCCCATAAGCGCGTGCAGCATCTTGGGACACGCGACAGGGAGAAAACTGCTTAAACCCAGCACCCTCCTGCGGCGCTGCGGGGGTGAGCAGCCCTTCCGGAGCTCCACGGGTGCTGGGGTGTAGCTGGTGGCCAGAGTAGAGGGTACCTGGGCCATAACCCCAGCACGAGACGGGGAGGCCATGACAGTGCCGGCCACTCATTTCGTCCCCCCACTGACTCCCTGGAGACCGACCCGACCTGCCTCCGGTGCTACTGGACTTAATGAACGTCTGCAAAGTACTCTGCGATCCGAGATGCAAGCCTGGCTGCGCTCTGACAGTGCATAGGCCGTCCCATTCTGCACACTTTTATCCTCTCGGCCGACAATAAAAACTACTCAGAATTACAGACAGCTCTGAAACCAGACTCAGACCTGCCGGCTGCTGAGGAGCAGGAAGGTGCAGAAGCCCCTCTCTGATCTTAGATTGGATTAGCCGAGGAAAAAATACCTTTCACTTCTGTTTACCCAGGGCCAGGCCCCAGGTAACCTCTGCCTCCAGGCATTTGGTTCAGGCTTTCCTCGGTGAACATGCCACGTACTAAAGCCAGGAAGCAAACAAGTAGAAAGCCAGTCGAGCACAACTCATTTCAAGCCCCAGATTTTGTGTTTGGGGGGGAAAAAAATGTAATTGCTTTTCATTAGGTTAAAAACTGTTTGGAAAATGGTGGTGGTTTCATTTTTTTTGGTAACAACTTGTGCTGGCACAACCAGGCAGGAGGATGTGAAAGTGAAACCCAGCTGGCAGGTCACTGAACAAGCAACAACATTTCTAAACCTGCACACAAAAAGGAAATTAAGTGTTAACAATTGTGGTTTTATTCCTTCAGCAGCTGCGCGAGACCTCAGCAAAACAATCCCAACCCTCTCCCCTGACAAGAGAGGACGAAGAGCTGCCGGGTCCCCAACCGAACCAAGTCATGGAAAAAAATCCCCACACTATCTCTGTGTAATAAGCTAAGATACGATCGAATCATTAGTCCTGCTGGCACACGGGCACCAGCGCAGGGCCGCCCTCACCTTCCCAGGACACCAGCCAGCGTCTGCAGCGCCCGCCCTTGACCCCAGGGTTTAACACCACGAGGATCGGGTGTGCACCGGCCCCGGCCCCGCAGGCTGGGTCGGGCGAACGCCCTGACCAAGCGCTCAGCGAAACAAACAGGAGCGTGCCGAAAAGCCGGCAGCTGCCTGCAGCACAGCTGGGAGCGGCACAGACCGGAGCCCTGGTTAATGCCACAGCTCAGAGGAGAGCAAGACAGTGAACCAGAACAAGTTGCTCTTGCCTAGAGCTCACAACTTAGCCCGGCTTTTGGGCTGAGAGCGTGGTAACTGCTGACCCGGCACCAGTCCAACTGTGCCACCACGTCAGGCGGACCTGGGCCGGTGCAGTCAGGGCCGGCCAACCTGCCAGCCTGCAGGCTGCGTTTCTTATCTGCACATCTGCCGCTGATTTGTTAGCGGGAAGCTCGTAAACCAGATCAAGGGAAGGCACACTGACAAGTCAGACGGGAACGCTCACAGGCAGGTTTCACCCCTTCCCTCGCTGGAGCCTGGTACCCACGCTCCACACGAGGACAAACCATGCTCGTCACCACCGGACTGGGGCTACCAAGGGCTGCTCCCCCAGGAGCCAGCCTGGCCACTCACGGGACCCAGAGGGTTGTGTCTGAACAGCAGCCGCCTCTCCCGGCCCCCCTGCCCGCTCTGCAACGAGTGTCAAAACCACCCTCTGCCATCAGGCTTAAGACGAGAGCAGTGGAAACCCCTCCTAACACTTGTGAGGTGAACTCGGCTTTGCTGAGCAGCTCAAATCCTCCTTCCCCCCGGGGAACAACCTTCTCACAAGGCAGACCTGCTGCGTTCACACCAAACTATTTTGGGTCGCCATCCCAAAGGAGAAAAAGGTAAACTGGCAAGGCAGCAAAGCCGAGCCTCTGTGAAAAGTCCTCCCACACACCCCACAGCCTCTCAGCGATGTTCTGCACGGCCGAGAGCTTTAGGAGGCTCTCGCCGTCTCCTGGGGAGGGGCAGGAGTCCTGGTCTTCCACGCGTCCCATTTTACAGATGGCAAGATCGAGGCAACGCGACAAAGCTGAACAGCGAACGGTGGCCGAGCC
The DNA here is from genome assembly GCF_965638725.1 of Aptenodytes patagonicus. NCBI lineage: Eukaryota > Metazoa > Chordata > Aves > Sphenisciformes > Spheniscidae > Aptenodytes > Aptenodytes patagonicus. Next base: position 2,681,277 of record NC_134975.1, read on the forward strand.
GGGAGCAGAATCCAGAAATCTTTGTTTCAAAATCCCAGCTCTAACCATCCTCGCCAAAAAGAGCCCCCCCTTGACAGCACCCACATCTCACCCACTGAGCCTCTGCTCTGCCCTCCCCTCTGCTAAAGAACCGCATTGTCGGGAAGGAAATGGGGAGAGCTGGGTGAAGGAAGGGGAGCAAGCACGGCCGGGCAGCACTCACCAATACATTAATGTTCTCCTTCTGATTCAGCAACGACCGCACCTCCTCTATATCGCGGTTGAAGATGGCTTGGACCAGAGGAGGCTACAAAGAAAAAGAGAAGCAAGTCGTGAAGGTGGCACCACGTGGAGGACGCGAGAGGGAGGAGAACCGGCAGCATCACGGTACGTCAGAGACTCACACCACCCTGATTTAGCCAGGACCCCGCTCCACGAGCGAGCCCCCCGCACCTGCGGCTGCCAGAGCCGGGCCCACCGGCAGCACCCAACAGCTTCCTCGCATCCATGGCTCAGCCAGCACCAGGGACCAATTTTCAAGCCAGCAAAGGTACTTTTCTTGGTTGTTTGTCGGCGAACAGACCAAGGAGTCATTGGAAAAGCCTCCCTGCTTCCCAAGTCCAAGGAGCAGCGCTGATCACGGCCCCGGCAGCCCACCTGCAGAGCCTCCAGCAGCGCGCCCATGGCACGGCTTAGCTCTCCCCGTGCAGCGCCCGAGGACGGGAAGGCAGGTCCAGCTCCCGCTATCCAAAGCTTTAGCCACAGCCAGAAAATCCTCCCTCCAAGCTGGCTGAAGTCTCCTGGTACGAGACAGATCTTTGCAGACAGTGAATCAGGTTTCCCAAGGCACAACTAGGTGATGCCTCATGCTCTCCTGCAGAAGGCTGTGTACTTACTGCTGCTCTCCTATCTTTTGAGAAACACCTACGACGCTATGCTGGCTCCGATGGCGCAAAGAGCCTGGCAAAGCCCAGCCTGGCAAAGCCCAGCCTGGAGCTCCTCCTGTTTCCTGCTGCCCACATCTCAAAGAAGTTACCTAGCAGACCAGGAGCAGAGCCCTAGCCCAGGTCACTGAGCCAGCCGGTGCCGTGGGCTGCAGAACCGACAGCCTGAACTGCCAGAGACGTTCGTGCGGGCATCGCCCGAGAACCCTGCACCCCATTTCTTGTTTCGCGGGCCCAAAAATGCTGTTTTCATGCAGCAGGTTCTTCGGGGCAGAGGCTGCGGTGCTCTAGGTCCGTTCAGCACCTGGCACCCCAGGATCGCTGCCAAACCCAACGCTTCCCTGCTCCGGCCGTCCGAGCCTCTGCTGCTTTTCACACGGCAAGTCCAGGGTGCTGCGACTCTGAGCGAGCCGCAGCAGCCCCGGCACACCCCCTCCAGCTCTGCCCACACACCTAAGGCTGGATCTAACGGTCAAAACCGGCGAGCCCCGCTTATCTTGACCTCTCGGAGGAACAACAGAGCTTCGTTTTCAAGGCAATCCCTTCTTGTCGCTACCGTCCAACCAACCTCACGCTCATCTGCTCACCCCACCATCAAAGTAAAAGCAGTTAAACACGGGGAACACATCCCAGGTCAGAGGGAACGCGTGAGTCATTCCCCTGGAATGCAGCAGACTCAGCATCACTTGTTAGACATTAAAAAAAAAAAAAGTTTTTTTTTAAAAAAAAAAAAAAGGGGGAAAGAATCGCAGACGATAATTATGCCCTGAGCAGTCTTCAGTGGCGCGCGGTTTGCAGCAGTGCTGGGTCTGACACACCCACCCACCATTCACAGGGAAAGCTAAATGTTTTGGTTACCAAAAAAAAAAAAAAAAAAGTTCTATTTAAATCACAGATCAATCCCCCGTCCTCACCCCTCCCCTCCTTCATCCACCCTGCCAGGCTTTAAACACTCGCTATATTAAGGATACCGCAGGAGCAGGGGATGAGAGGAAGGCATAAATATTTGGTTTCGAGGGGCCCGCAGCCCCGGTCTCCGAAATCGAGGTGGATAAAGGCGGTTTATGTAAAACGCGTGGGGAAGCGTGGACGTCCAAGCCAAGGCGACAGCGGGGGTCACTGCTCTGGTGATGGGGTACGGACGAGCCCGAGGAAGCAGGGCCACGAGCGGCAGCGTCCGTGCCGCCGGAGGAGCTCCCGGCTGGGGGAAGGCGACGGGGCTGCTCAGGGACGGGGGGGGTCCCAGGCGAGACCCCACGACGGGCAGGCCGGGAGCGGGGCGAGGGCCACGCGCCGGCGGCACCAGGGTGGAGGCTGCCTTGAAACCCGGCTTGGGAGACACCCTGCAGCCCGGCGGCATCCCCAAAACCGCGCTGGGGACACCCCGCGCCCCAGGGGCATCTCCCAAACCCGGTGGGGACACCCCGCACCCCAGCGGCGTCCCCAAAGCCCACGGGGGACACGACGGGGGCGGCAGCGGGAGGCGCAGCGACCCCGGGGCAGGCCGGGGTCCCGTCCCGGGGGTCCCACCCCCGCCGGGGCGAGGATTCCCTCTCGGGGGTCCGCGCTCCCTGGGGCGGGGGATCCTCCCCTCCTCGGGCCGAGGGGGTCCCGTCCCCGCCGGGCCCGGCTGCCGAGCCCGCGTCCCGGCGGCCGCGGGCGGAGCGGAGCGCGGCGAGCCCCGCGCCGGGCCGGGGCTGCGGCGGGGCAGGGCGGGAGGCCCGGCGGGCCCGAGCGGCAGGTGGGAGCGGGCCGGGTGGCCCCGCGCGGCGGCGGGCCGGGGGCCGCGGCCTGGGGCGGCGGCCGGGCCGGGCCGGGCCGGGCCGGGCCCGGTGGCGGGCGGGCGGCGGCGCGCACTAGGCCGCGCATCCCCGGGCTGGCGTGGCGGCGCGGCCGGGCGCGGCGCGGGGGCGGCGGGCGGGCGCGGCGGCGGTACCTGGTCCGTGATGCTGAGAATCCCCATCTCGGGGCCGCCCTCAGCGCCCAGCTCCCGGCATCGGGCTCCGGCCGCGGCGGCTCCGCTCGGGCGGCTGGCGGGGCGGGGAGCGGCTGGGCCCGCCCACCGCCCGGGGAGCGGCCGCCGCCGCCGGGCCGCAGCGCCGCCGCCGGCCGCCATCTCCGGGGCCCACGGAGCCGCGGGGGGGGGGGGGACCGGGCCGCCGGTACTCCCTGCGGGGTCTGCGGGAGGGCGGCCCCGGGCCCCTCGTCCCCAGTGAGGGCAGCCGGGCCCCCGCGGGAGCCCCTCGCCGGGGCCCGGGGGATCCCCGGGTCTCCCCCCCGCTCCGCCGGGCCACCCCGAGCAGCAGCTTCCCTGTGGACGCTGCTGCTTCCCCCGGGCCAAAATCCAGCCCGCGGCCTCCGCGCCAGGCGGGAGGGAGCCTGGGGCGGTGGGCGAGCATCCCATCACGCCGCCACGGCTTGGGGGTGAGCCACCCCGGAGGGACGCCTGGCAGGAGCCGTGCTGTCTCTGCCCCGATCCGCGGGGTCTGGCCGGCTGGAACCGTCCCCCCTGGGCAGCTACAGCTGGTACCAGGGCGTCCATCGCACCGACACAGGCATTGCCCTGCAACCCCTTCCCTCCGCCGTGCCGATCGCCGAGCCGTGCCGCCGCTCAGGACTGGCAGGGCGGCTCGGTATCGGGGCAAGGAGCTCTGCCGGGCCAGGCCGGGGCAGGGGGCAGCTCTGCCCGCTTGCTGCCCCGCTGCCTGCTCACCCGGCAGCGCTGCCTGCGTCCCCGCTGCCGCCCGCTGCCACCTCCGTGCCTGCTCTCGCAAGCGCCCGGGACGCGGCAAAAGCGCTTCCCGCTCGCTGGGCTGTTTACAGGATCAGGCGTCACTTTACCCGCTCCCCAATTGCCTCTGGCCCCCCGCGGTCCCTCCCAGCCCCCCCCCGCTGCGAGCAGGCAGGCTGGAAGCGCTGCCTGGCCGGCCCGCATCCATCCCCTGCTCAGAAATAGCGTTCGGTCGAGGAGCCTGCGGTGCCTCCCGCGGCGCTGGGCTGTGCGGTTCCCGCAGGTTCGGGCAATTCCTGGTTTATTGACTCCTCTGCTCTGCCCGGAGCTGGGGGGGGGGGGGGGGGGGTAGGTGACGGGGCGCGGCGCCCACTGCTCCCCGTCCCTCGAAACACTGACCGGGGACAGGCGTGGGCTGGCGGGGCCGAGTCGCATGGCTGGCAGCGCCGCCCCGGCCCGGCAGAGCCCCGTTCAGCGGAGGAGGCGCCGGGGACGGGGCTGCCGGGGCTGCCGGGGCTATTTTTATCCGGTGTTGGGACCTGTCGTCAGCCGGCTGTTACCTAACCGGGAAACCGAGGTGAAACGACGGAGCCCGCGAGCAGCTGCTGACATTTCCGCCTGGGAGAAGGGAGCCACGGCACCGGGCGCTGCTTGGAGAGGCGGGTGGCCAGCGGGGGCTGCAGGCCGGTGCGCCCCACCGGGGCCGCTCTGCCTGCCGGGGCCCCCGGGCCCCTCTGGGCACTGCTGGGCCCGGCGTCCGAATCCAGACCCCGGCTGCCCCTGGGCGGGAGGGACGCGAGGACCCCCCCGCCCCGGCCCCGGCCCGGAGGGACACGGGGGGCCCGAGGGACACGGGAGGGGCCCGGAGCTGCCGGTGGGCCGCAGGCCCGGCCGGGACTACACTTCCCGTCACCCCCCTGCGCGGTCCGGACTACAGCTCCCGTCGTGCCCCGCGCGGGAGGCGTTGCCTCGCCCCGCCCCCGGGCCGTGACGCGGGCGGGCTCTATGGCGACGCGGTGACGTCGCGGGCGGGGTGAGAGGTCACGGCGGCGGCGCCGGTGCGAGGGCAGCGGAGCCGCGTCCCGGCCCCGGTCATGGCGGCCCGGCGGCTCCGCGGCGCCCTCCAGTTCGGGGCGCGGCAGCGGCTGCGGGCCGCGGCGGTCCCGCCTGGCAGGTGAGCGCCCGCGCCCCGACGGGGCGGCCCGGGCGGCGGCACCGGGCGGCGGCACCGGGCAAGGCCGCGGGGCCCGGGCAGGGGGGCCGGGGTGGGCGGCGGGGGCGGAGGGGCCGGGCCGGGGGCGGAGCGGGGCGGAGCGGGGCCGAAGCCCGGAGCCCGCGGGGCTGGAGGTCATACAGGGCCCGGGGGAACCGGTGAGGGCCGCGGGGCAGGGACGGGGCGTCCGCCGGCGCGGGGCGGGCCCCGGGGGACGATCGGGGCCGGGGGCGCCGGGCAGGCCTGGGGGAGACCCCCACGAGGGCGATCGGCTCGCGGTCCCGGCCCCCCGCGGTCCCGGGGATCGCCCGGGGGGACCTTGGGGACACCGAGGGGACCCCGGCGGGGGCGGGAAGGGGGGGCCCGGGGCGCCCGTGGCCACGGGGGGGGCGGTGTCTGCGGCCCAGGCAGTGCCCCTGGCCCAGGGGCCACCAGCAAAGGCCCCCGGGCAGGAGAGGGGGACTCGCTGCCTGCCGGGGAGCCCGGGGCCTCGGCTGGGGCCTGACCTTGGGGCAAACTGTGCGTGGGACAAGTGCCGCCCCCCGGGTGGGGCCGTGGGGGCCGCGTCCCGGGAGCGGGGCCGCGTCCCGGGAGCTGGGCCCTGTCCCGGGACCGGGCGCGAGGGCCGGGCAGGTGCCAACACCTTCTTCTCGGGTCAGGAGCGACGTCAGTCACATCAGCGGGTCGGGGGCCGGCGTCACAGTTTGCTCGGGCGAGTGGAGAGTCCAGGAGACCTCAGGCCACCCCGCCGTGTCCCCCGCCGGCACTGACCTCTGCGCCCGGCCGCGCTGGGTGTGGGCAGAGCCGGCGGCCGCGCTGCCAGCGCCGCCGAGACTCTTGCCAGCTCGGGGCCGGCACCAGGCGCTCGGGGGCAGGGTGGCTCTCGCGGGCCCTGGGCAGCCAGCCTCGCCGCCGGCCAGGTCAGTGGCGCGGGAGCGGCCGCAGCATCGTGCCATGGCGCTGGTTTAGGAGCCGGCTCTGCTGAGCCCCGTCGCGGTGCACGTACGGCACCGAGCAGCGCCGGGCAGAGCTGCGGCGTGAGCGAGGAGGGGAGCGATCGCCTCGGGGGCTGGCGGCGCGGCTGCAGGGTCCCAGCTCTCCCAGGGACCCCTGGCTCTGCGCAGCCGGGGGCCACAACCGGGGCTCGCGCAGCTCGACCACTCCAGCCCGTCCCCCGCGCTGCCGGCTATTCTGGGAGCTCAGGGGCTGCCAAGCGCCCCGGGTGACTCCTCTTGGCGCAGGAACGTCCCGTGGCTCCTGGGAAAAGCGGGACCTTTCTCCCTCGGCCGCCAGTCCTGGAGGAGAGCCGGTGTGACCTGCGTGCAGGCGCATCTAAAAATACCCGCGCTGTCCTGCGGGCACCGAGCGCTGACAGTTACGGCTGTTGCGGGAGGGAGCCCGGTGGGGCCAGCCCTAACCCGCAGCCCCGCCAGCCCCGGGGTGGTCAGGGTTACAGCCCGCCACCGCAATGCTCGAGCTGTCACCTTCCCGGTGCTTGGCAGGGACCGGCTGCCGGGGCTTGGCCAGGCGGAACGAAGCCGAAGGAGCCGACGGCAGCACCATGGGAGGACCCTGCTGCCGTCCCCGCAGCTCCAGGGCTGGGCGACACACCACCCGGGACCCTGCTGTGCCTTTGGGGCTCGGCCTCTCCTCGAGGAGGTGGCGAGCGTTGTCCCTTCCCACCAGCAGCAACAGCACCGTCCGCACCGCACCTGAGGGATGAGACGGGGCCGGGGTGGGACACGGAGGAGGGAGAAGGTCTGGCCTGACTCTGTGCTGCCGCTGGAGCCCAGCACGGGGCTGGGGTAGAGCTGGGGAGGGGCAGCGGGGGGTAACGGGCAGTTGTCCCCGCTCTGCCGGTCCGGATTAGGTGTCCCCGAGGTCAGGTTTCCCCGGCTTTCCTCTTGCGCAACAGCAGCGCTGGCAGCAGCCCTGGGACGCTGCGCTCGGACTTCCCCAGCCTCTCCCCACCGGCCTGCGGCCCTGGGCAGGAGGGCGGGGGCCGACCGTGGGCACCTGCTTCGCTTCGTCCCTGAACCCACCCACCCCCCCCACCCCCCCACATCCCGGGGCTGATTCCCATCCTGGGAGGGACGTGGGCAGGTTTGGAAGGGGCCCAGTGTTGTGGCTGTCCTGGGGGGGGGTGGGGGGCTGCCCCACTCGGGCCAGTGGCTCGCTGGCGGCTCTGCTGCCCGACACGGTCCCGGTTCCTCTGCTAACGCCCGTCTCCCGCCCAGGCACACGGCCCTGTGTGGCCTCCGGCTCAGCCGGCTCGGCCGGCCAGCGAGCGGCACCGAGTGGGAGCCCCGGACCCAGCCCAGCCGGTCCTTCCTCAACCTCACCAACAAGCGGAAGGAGTACTCGGAGCGGCGCATCATCGGGTAGGTGCGGCGGCTTCCCCACTGGCTGGCGAGGGTCCCGCGGCCCCGGCTGCAACGCCCGCTCTGCCCCCCCCCCCCCCCCCAGGTACTCCATGCAGGAGATGTACGACGTGGTCTCCAACGTGGAGGACTACAAGAACTTCGTGCCCTGGTGCAAGAAGTCGGTGGTGGTCTCCAAGCGGACGGGCCATGTCAAGGCCCAGCTGGAGGTGGGCTTCCCGCCCGTGGTGGAGCGCTACACCTCCATCGTCACCCTCGTCCGCCCCCACCTCGTCAAGGTGAGCACGGCCCCGGCGGGCGGCCCGGCCCTGGCTGGCTCCTCAGGCTCCCCCTGACCGGCTGCTCCCGCTCCCCAGGCCGTCTGCACGGATGGGCGCCTCTTCAACCACCTGGAGACGAACTGGCGCTTCAGCCCCGGCATCCCCGGCTACCCCCGCACCAGCACCGTGGATTTCTCGGTAAGACCCTGCTCCAGTCGGGCCCCAGGCGCGAAGTCCCCGGGGAGGAGACGGTTTCTGCTGCGGAGACCTGCCCACCCGCCACCGTCCCCGCCGGGGGCTCACGCCACCTCCTCTCCACCCCAGATCTCCTTCGAGTTTCGCTCCCTGCTGCACTCGCAGCTGGCCACCGTCTTCTTCGACGAGGTGGTCAAGCAGATGGTGGCAGCCTTCGAGCGCCGGGCGGCCAAGAACTTCGGTCCCGAGACCCGCATCCCCCGGGAGCTCATGTTCCACGAGGTCCACCAGACGTGAGGGCGGCCCGGCCACCACGGACTGTGCCAGGGCCCCGGGGCCGCCCGCCCTGCGCCCACCCTTCTGAATATTTATTTGAGTGCATCTCTGCTGCCGTTGCCTCAACTTCCCTCCCGGCCCCGGGGGCGAGAGGTGATGCTCCTGCGAGCGCGGGGGCTGCCGTGAGCCCCCGGCCCCACCGCAACGCCGCGGGAGCTGCGTCCCAGCGCTGGACTCCCTGGTGTTGTAGCTGATTTTGGTTTTAAGTTTTGTTTTAGTTCTTGGGAGCTCTCTTTTTTTCCCCCCTTTTGGTCCTTTTTAACTCCTCTGCAAGGCTGGATGGTCCCGGCAGCGGGGCAGCTCCTGCGCCGGCCACGCCTGGGCCCCGCCGCCTCGCTCCGGGAGAGCGGGAGGAAGGTGGGTGCTGGCGGGGGAGCCTGGCCGGATCCTGCCGGGGAACGCGAGAGAGGGGGAGAGGCAGTGAGCGGCCAGGGAAGGACGGGGGCCCGGCTGCCAGGGCCCCCTCCTCCCCCGGCTCTTCCAGGAGCAAAAGGGAAGGAGAACGGCACAGGGAGGAAACCCCGGCGGGAACGGAGCTGCCACCTGGCCCGCCACCACCGTGGCCGGGCACCGGAGCCGAGCCGCGCCCCGGCAGCGCCCGCGCCGACATCGCACAGTTTGCACAAGTCACACGCACAGGGCGGGGGATGGGGCGGCTGGCGCTGCCCCCCGCCCCCCCGCCACCCCCAGCCCCTCGCAGCCCCCAGCCCCTGCTGCAGGCCAAGATGCCAGCACCGCAGGGACCAGGACAGCCCGGGCCCCCCCCCCCCCCGCGTTCCTCCGGTTCCAGCTTGCCTTTCCTTACCTTCAGGGGAACGTGGGGGGCCCCCAGCTCCACCAGGCCAAAATGCCCACCCGGGTGGGGGGGGCAGGGGCTCCCAGTGGGCCGCCAGCCCCCCGGCTCCCCCCCGCTCGGCCCACCCCCATTCCATCCCCGTCACCAAGGGCACCGTGGCCTTGCTGCCCGAGAAAGGGCTTTTACAGGCCAATAAAGAGCATTTTCCAAGGGTGAGCAGCCTCCTGGTCCTCATTTGGCAGCCTCGGGAGAGGGGAGCTGGGGGGGGGGGGGGGGGGGGGGGCTGCACGCCGAGACCCCCAGACCCCAAACCAGGCTGGTACCTGCGGACATCACCGAGCCCGGCGCTGCCAGCTTGCCAAGGTCCCAAGGGGCCGAGCGCCACTGTGCCAGCCCCAAGCTGGGACAAACCAGGGCCCCTGGGCGGGGTGGGGGCACCATCCCCTGACCCTTCCCCCCCCCCCCCCCCCCAAATCCTGCAGGAGCAAAGCAGAGCCCAGGGGCTGGGGCCCCGCGTGCCCGGAGGGAGGGAGGCAGGCTCTGGGTTTGTTAATAAAAACATTTATTTTGCATTTTGTCGTTGTTTGTACAGAAGTGCCCGATACCTGCGAGGGGCCGGCGGGCGGGGGGGGCCCAGCTCCGGCTGCCGGGGGCATCGGACACGGGGATTCACACAAACACGGGGGCGTGGGCTGGGGAGGAGTGTATCAAGTCCCTGCTGGGGGGGGGGGGGGGGGGGCTGAGACATTCGTTCTTCACCTGCTGCCCTGTGGGGGGGCCTGGACACGAGTCTGGACTGAACCCCTCTCGTGGGGTGGCTGCGGCGGGGGGGGGGGGGGGGGCAGTGTGTGCCCCCACGGCCTCGCCAGTGCCCCCCCCCCCCCCCCCCCCCAGCCCAGCAGCAGGGGAGCCCGGGGGCTCCCAGTGTGCGTGGTGCTGCTGGGGCGGGGTGGGGGCGCAGGAGCCCCCTGCCTTGCCGGGGCAGAGCCGGGGAGGGGGCTCCGGGGTGGGGACAGCCGGGGCAGGGAGCGGGGGCACGAGGCAGGGTGGGCCCCGGGGCCGCTTCTGCCCCCTCCCAGGGCAGCAAGGAGGGGAGAGGAGCGGCCGGGGGGGGAGGGCAGGGGGGGGCTCCGCTCGCACCACAGGAGACCCGCGGCCTGTGCCCGAGGGGGGTTCAGTGCTGAGTCCGTCCGGGGCCCGGCACAGCAGCGCAGCGTTCCCTGGGGAGCAGCGAGCCACGGCCCTGTCCCCGTCCCTTCTTTACCCAGATTTGTAGCCCACGAGCTGCATGAGGCCCTTTGTGCTCATGGACTTGGGTCTCTCCAGGGGGAAGCCCAGCGCCCGGCTCCAGATGAGCTGCGAGAGGACGCCCAGGGCTCGGGAGACCCCGAAGAGCACCGTGTAGTAGTTCATCTCCTTCATCCCGTAATACTGTGGGGGGAGAGGGGCGTTAGGGCAGGGCAGCCCTGCGGGAGGGGGCGAGGGGGCAGCCAGGAGCCCTCTGCCCCCCCAGGGAGCGATTCTGGGGCAGGGCCAGGACCCCCGGGGGCTCACCTGCAGCAGCACCCGCTGTGGGCATCCACGTTGGGCCAGGGGTTCTTGGCCTTGCCCTGCTCCAGCAGCACGTTGGGGACGATCTTGTAGAGCTGGGCCACCAGCTTGAACATGGGGTCCTTGGGCAGGTGCTTGAGGGCGAACTCCCGCTGGCAGGTGTAGCGGGGGTCCGTCTTCCGCAGCACCGCGTGCCCGTACCCCGGCACCACCTGCAAGGACGGGGGGGTCAGAGCCCAGCCCCAGCACGGCCACGGTCCCTCGCCCCGGGCAGGGCCGGACTCACCCTGCCAGAGTTGAGCGTGTTCCAGATGAAATCCCGCAGCTTCTCATCTGACACGTCCTGGCCCAGCTCCTTCTGCAGGTTGGTCAGCCAGAGCAGCACCTCCTGCGGGCACGGCAAGCAGAGGAGGGGGTGAGAACAGCGGTGTACGGACGGACGGACAGATGGACAGCCGGACGCACGGAGGTGCCCACCTGGTTGGCGAGGCCGTGCAGGGGCCCAGCCAGCCCGTTCATGGCGGCAGCGAAGGCGAGGTACGGGTCGGAGAGGGCACTGCCGACCAGGTGGCTGGTGTGGGCGCTCACGTTTCCCCCCTCGTGGTCGCTGCAGGGGTTAAAGGGAACGTCAGATCTCCCCCATCCCTACCAAGGGCCCCCACAGCCGCGGGGACACCCCCACGGCATTTTGGGGGGCCATGATGTTCCCAGCCTGGTACGGCCCTGCCCCGGGGCAAGGGACTGGGGCCGTGCTGGGGCTGGGCTCTGACACCCCACCGTGTGCTTGGTGACGCCCCCGGAGCAGCCCAGGCACGTCCCAGGACCCGGCCCCATCCCTGGCCCCGGGGCTGGGAGCGGGGCCGAGTCCCCACCTGCTCGGGCGCCAGCTGCTCCTCCCAGCCCCGTACCTGTGGATGGTGAGGTAGAGCCGCATCAGCTCGATGAACTGGGGGTCGGTGTAGCCCAGCATGTTGGTGAAGTTGTGCGACCAGTCGAGGTTGGGGTCGATGGCCCCGATGCTGCTGCCCTCGCGGTACAGGTTGCGGTAGATCTTTGCGGCGACACAAGGCAGCTTGGCGATCAGGTCCATGGCGTCCTCGTAGACAAACTGGGACAGGCAGGGTTAGACGGGGCGGCTGCCCTCCCTGGGGGACATGAGCCCCTGACCCCCCCGCACCCAAACCTGTGCTCACGCCTTGGGCCAAGCTCAGACTTGGGGTGGCTGAGCCCCCCTGCACCGCATCGGGGCGCCCAGCCCCCCCCGTACCTCCCAGTACTTGACGCGGTGGATGCCCTCGGCGTAGGCGCGAGCGAACTTGCTCTCGCTGTTGAGGGCAGTGATGGCGGCACTCAGCTGGGACATGGGGTGCAGGTTGGTGGGGAAGTTATCCAGCATGGTCACCACGTGGGAGGGCAGTGCGGCACGCCGGGCCCACTCGCGGGACAGCCAGCTCACCTGCAGGGGGGGCACGGGGGGCTGAGCTGCGGGGCAGGGGCTGGCAGCCCCCCTCACCAGACCCCCCCGCGTGTTACCTGCTCCTGGGTGGGCACATCTCCCGTCACCAGCAGCCAGAAGAGCCCCTCGGGCAGCGGCTCCTCTCCCCCCGCAGCTTTGGGCAGCAGCTTCTGGCACTCGGGGATGCTGTACCCGCGGAAGCGGATGCCCTAAAGAGCCCGGCACAAGCGTCAGCCACTGCGGCGCCGCGCACGCAAGGTGGGTGCCCGAGCAGGGCAGGATCAGGCCCTACCTCATCAGGATCCAGCACGGAGGTCTCATATATCAGCCCCTTCATGCCCCTCATCCCGCCGTACACCTGGAGAAGGGTGGAAGGAGGCGGTTACTGGCTGTGGCACAGTCCAACCGCCCCGGAGCGGCCACAGCATCCTCCCACTCACCATGTCCACCGTGATCTGCCCAATGGCCGTGTTGCCATGCTGCTGCCTGAAGCTCTTGATTTTCGCCTGCTCCTTGGGGATCATGCTGGCAAGGACGTCTTTCAGGTTCTGGGAAGAAGAGAGGGGGCTGTGAGCCCTGGCACCCGCGGGGGGCCGAGCACACGCTCCCCCCACCGGCACCGGAGAGGGGTGACAGCAGTGGGGGTTCCTCTTACCGTGGCAGCACTGGCGTGACGGGCGGTGAAGAGGACACATGGTGCGTTCTGCAGAAGAGCAGACACAGGGAGTCAGCGTTAGCAGGGGAGAGCCCCGCCGCGTGCCCCGGCTGCCCCATTTTGGGGGGTGTAGCCGTACAAGCAGCTCTTGGCCCCAGAGCACATCCCGGCCCCAGAGTATCCCCGGCCCCCCGGCGCAGCCCCCAGAGCATCCCCGGCCCCCCAGAGCGCGGCACAGCTCCTGCAGCAGGAGCTGCCCTGTGACTCCGGAGAGATCCCACCTCACAAGGACGCCGCGCCCGGCAGCCGCAGCGGCTTCCCTCGCCCACGTGTGCCAGAGATCAGAGCCAAGCAGGTTCAGCCGGGCCAGGCGGTGCAGGGGGGTGGCACGGGGCCCCTCGGCGCTGCATCGCGCTCATTCACATCACGCACGACACCGGCTGCGGCCAGACCCAGACCCGCTGCAGAGCCAAGCGCTGTGCTGAGCAAACCCAGCAGTGGTGAGCACAGCTGCTTTTCGCTTCCTGCTCCGCAGAGCGCGGAAGCGGACGGCACGAGTGAGCCGGTGCCGCCGGCAGAGCCCTGCCAGGCCGGCACCACTGCGGTTTTCCTGCACCGGGGCTTGGCAGGCGCTGGGGAAACCGATCTTTGTTCCTCGCCCGTGTGTGGCAGACACGGGGACTCCGGCCGGTGGGAATGCCCTGATGCAGCCGGGAAGCCCGGGCTTGGCAGTGCCCCTTGTTCCGGCCCGCCGCCCCTGGCAGCACCCTGCCCACGGCGGGGACACGGGGCTCGCCCGTGCCTGAACCCACTCACAAACACCCGGGTAGGCAGCAGCGGGGGCAGAGGGGGCCGGGAGACGCCTGCCCGGTGACGGAGTCACCACCGTGCCGTGGGGCCGCAGACACACCCGGCACCCTGTGCCTTCCCCCAGCAGAGACTCCGGGGCTGGGGCCACCCCTCGGCACGGAGCTGCAGCAGCGCCTGCAGCGCAGGCAGAACATGACTCGCTTTTTCCACTGGCTGCCGGGGGGAAGCAGGGGGGCAGCGCCACAGCGAGCCCCCAGCCCAGCACCCCATGAGCCCCCAGCCTGGACGGGGGGACCCCGACACCCCAAGTGCGGCTGGAGCCGGCCACCCGCTCCGGGCAACTGCACCATGTCTCCCTGCAACAGGCAGTACCCGGGAAGGGAAAATGCCGGCAGGAACAATGGAGGCGGCAGTGTGAAGCCCAAGGTCAAGGCGGCCGCTGCCACCACCGCGGGGCCCTCGCTGCATCCCGTGTCACCCCCTTTCACCGGGCACCCGCGCGGCTCGCCCCAGCTGTGCCGGGCTGTCACAGAGGCACCGCTGGCTCAAGGTCACACGTGTTGGTGGTGACACCGAGTGCCAGCTGACAGGGCTGGGGCAGACCCAGCCGCTGCGGGACCCTCCCGGGTCCCCTTGCCACAGTTTGGGGGTGCGGGAGCCCCCCAGGCAGGGCCGGCTGAGGGTCAGCAGAGCAGTGGCTGCAGTGCATTAGCTCAGGCTGTGGGGAGGAAGAGGAGGAGGAGGAGGAGGAGGGTGGTGGCAGGACGGCGGGTCGGGATTAGGGCGCAAGCTGGCGGAGTGGCCCTGGCTGCAGAAGCAGCGGCCCCCCTGGGCGAGTGGGGCCAAGTGGGGCACCACAACACACCGGGCCGGGCCCCGGCTCCCAAAATAACGCCCGGTCGATAGAGACGCCGCAGCAGCCGTTACGAAACACTGGGGCCGTAGCCAAGGCAAATGGGCCGGGGGGGCCTGGGCCACCCCAGCCCTGCACCGGTGCTCGGCCCCCCCCGGGGCACCCCGGCCCCCCCAGCACAGCCCCGGGGCAGTGCTGGGCCGGACAGGGGGTCCCCTTGCTGTGACCCCGTTGCCCTCTACAGCACCAGGCTGCCGGGGAAGGTGTGGGGGGGTGGCAGAGGGGGACCCCCGTCCCCCATCCCCTCACTGCCGGTGCCGCCAGGCAGGAGCCCCCGGGGCTGGCATGGGGCCCCCCCCGGCCCCAGCGATGCGGCACGGCCCCACAATGGGGGGGGGGGGAGGCAGCAGGACAGGGAGCCCCCCATGGGGGGATGCAACAGGGCGGAGTCCCCCGGTGGGGGCTGCGGCCACGGCAGAGCCCCCCGAGGCGCGGGCCGCAGGCAGGGCACGGAGCCCCCCCGGTCTCCCAACGGGGCTGGGGTCCGGCCGGGGCCCCCCGGCCGCGGCAGGGGCGCACCCCGCCCCACCGCTCGTCACGGGCGCTCCCGGCGGAGGCGGCCCCGGTGCCCGCGCCCACCACGTGCTGCCGCTGCAGCGCGCGGCCCCGCGCCCCCCCCCCCACCACGGCCCCCCCGCCGCCGCCGCCGCCGCGCGGCTCCTTTAAGGCGGCATCCCCCCGCGTCGCCCCTTTAAGAACCGGCGCCCCCCCGCGGCGTCGCCCCTTTAAGGCGCGGCGGGGCCGGGGCGGGCGCCCTCACCTTGGGCCCGCGGAGGCGCGCGGCCGCCCGGCTGCCGGCGGCTAGGAGCGTCATGGCGGCACCGGGGCCGGGGCGGGCCGGGACGGAGCGGGAGCGGGGCCGGGGCCGGGCGGGAGCGGGCGCGGGGCCGGAGCGAGCGGCGGCGGCGGCAGCCGGGGGTCCTCAGCGCGGCGGGCGGGGCGGGGCGTGGCGCGGCGCCGCGCTGGTTATTAGCATAGCACCGCCCCCGCCCGCCCGCTCTGGGCCGAGCCGCTCGCCATTGGCCGCTCCGCGCGCCGCGGGGCGGGGATAGGCAAATAAAGCGGGGGGGCCGGGCTATAGGTGGCCGCCGCGTTCGCCTGATCGTGGCCTGGGGTGGGGGTGAGACGGCGCCCCGCCCTTCCTCGTGACGTCACTGCCCGCAGTGCGTGACGTCATGCCGCTGCGTCATCCGGCCGGGCGCGTCGGTGCTTCGGTGTCGCTCGACTGTGGCGCAGGGCGGCCCTGTGACGTCACCAGGCACTCGGCCATGTGCTATGAGGTCACCGGGGCCCGTGATGTCATCCCACACTCAGCCGCAGGGGCTCGAGGTCGCCCTGTGACATTGCCCTGGCTCCGCGGTGACGTCAGAGACCCGGGACAGGGGGCGGGGCACAGCCGCGAGTGGCTGTCCCCGCTGACCCCAGGGCATTGCCCCGCTGGCCCCGGGGCGGCGGCGCCAGGGGACGGGCGGCGGCTCCGGCGCACGGGCCGGGTGGTGCCGGGGGGACGGGACCCCCGCAGGGGCCCCGCAGCAGCAGGTCTGCCGGGGCCGGGTGACACGGGGCCAGGGGCTGATCGGCGACCGCTGGGGGACATCCCCGCCCCAAGGCCGAGCCGCAGCAGGTGGATGCCAGACATGAGGGAGCTCGAGTCACCGGAGGCACCGCAGGGACGCATGGGGACGCGCGGGGCTGCCACCAGCCCCGCCTGGGGTCCCGGGCCCCCCCTTCCCCACGCGCCCAGGAGCGAGACCTGCCCTCGGGTGGGCCCGCGGCACAGCTGCCGCGCGGCCCCTTTATTGCCTGCAGCAGGGAGGGGGGTTCCCAAAACCGGCCCCAGATGCCCGACCACCCTGCCCCGGTGGGGGCGGCTGAGCCCCGGCGTCCCCCACTGCGTCCCCCGGCAGTGGCGGAGGAAGGTCCCTGGCTGGCAGTCTGCCCGCTGAAACGTCCCGGCAGGAGCGCGGACGCGGCCCCGGCTCCCGCAGCCGCCCCGTGGGGAAGCAAGGCCAGCGTCCCAGTGCCCCCGGCACCGCGGCTGCAGCGGACGGACAGTGAATAAATAGGACAAGAGCACCAGACTGGGCGAGGCGGCGTCTGCGCCGGCTCCGGAGCCGCGGTCTTCCCCAGCATGTCTGCCCGTCCCGGCAGGGGCAGCGGGGAGAAGGTGAACCAAGAGGTAGGGGACATCCGGACGGAGCCTGGCGCCGTCCTGGTCCCGTGAGGCTGCTGGGGTGGGTCGGCACCGTCCTCCGGAGGCAGCCAGGGCCGTCTGCGTCACAGCTCGTCGTGCGGGATGTGGAGCGCGTGGTCGCACAGGTCTGCGGTGACAAAGGGCAGCGCTCTCAGGACGCGGCAGAGCCCCGTGGAACCCCTCCCCGGCAGCACATCCCTTCCTGCTAGCACATCCCTTCCCGCTTGTCCCCGGCCACCGCCTACCGGCAGCGTGGGGACAAGCCATGTGCAGAGTGCCTGGCCAGGCGCAGCCGTGACCCGCGCCAGGGGACACCTACACTTCCCCTTCGCTTTGTTCTGTGGTTAATCAGAAACGCGGCTGTTTGGACAGAGCTGCCAGCCTGTCGTTTCCCCGGCTCCAGCACCCGCAGCCACCCGGCAGACCCACACCAGCCTGGGACAGGCAGGGTGCAGGCAGCGGGGGCAGGCTGAGCCACAGGAGCGGCCGGCAGCACCGCGGGACCCCCCCGGAACCCCCCTGGGGAAGGAGCATTTCCCCCGACACGCGTGCCAGCTACCGAAGGGACCCGCCCTGGCCTGGCCCTGGGGTGCAGGTAACGAACGTGGGCCACGTTCATTAATAGGGAAGCACAAAGGTCGCGGCGTGCCCTGACCCCGGTGTTTGCGAGCTGGAAATAGCCCTGCAGGAAGGGAGACGCCGTGGGGCAGGCGCCCGGTCATTGGCTGCGCGAGGAGCCCTGCGCCGGAGCAGCCAATGGAGCCGGCGCGGCAGCTGCCCTGGCTCGGCCCCAGGCAGCGTGCGCCTGGCCGGGGAGAACATCCAAAAAAAGCCGCAGGCAGCTCCAGCAGGCAGCGGGGTCCAGGCGCTGGGCTGGCAGCACGGGCAGCAGGGAGGCGCACCCCGGCACCGGGCTGCCGGAGAGGGGCTGCTCCACGGGGCTGAGGGATGTCGGGATTCGGGGAGGACTCGGAGCTCCTGTGCGTCCTCCCTGCTCTGGGCCGGCAGTTCCTCCCACTGACAGAGCAGCTACGACTCCCCCCGGCAGCAGGAGAGACCCCTCCCCGAGACAGCCCAGCCCAGCTCACCCGTCCGCTTGCTGCAGAGCCGGTCCTTGACATTGTCAGCCTCGTGGGAGAGGAATTCGATGAGTTCGTCCTCGTACTCCTCGGCGATGCTCTCGCACTGCAACGGGAGCCGCCCGTGGGTCAGCCGGCAACCGCGCAGGTGCCAGGCGATGCCGACAGCACCCAGGGGAGCCCAGAGCTGGGCCCCGCACACAAACACCCCAGGCCCGGGAGCAGCCTCCTCCCCTCCAGCCCCAGGAAGGACCAGGGGAAGTGGCCAGGAACTGCCAGTGGGACCAGCTCATCCCCAGAAGGGCCGCAGCTGCCGAACACAGCAGGTGCCGCCACCCAAAGCCCCGACAGCCACCACAAGGAGCCAGTCCCTTCACGCACCGCAAACTTCAGGCTAGAAGCCACGTCTCCATCAATTTTGACCCCGGAGAGGTCCATCTTGGTCCCGTCGTGGGAAATCACCCGGACATAACTCTTACGGTGTGTGGACGGATCCACCTTTTCCCCGTATTCCTTCATCTTCTCGCACACCCGCTCCAGCAGCTCCGTCAGATGTGCCTCCGACCGGGCATAGGGCACCTGCGGCACGAGCGTGAGATCAGCGGGGTCGGCCCTTCAAGTGTGATGGCAGAATAGGAACGCCGGGCCGGTGCCTTTCCCTGGGAGCCGGGGAGCGCTGAGAAAAGGTCAGAAGTCTCCACGAGCGCCCTGGGAATGCCGCGGGGCTGCGCTGGCGATAGGCAGCGGAGGAGGCTGAGGAATGGGAGACGGGGCTCATGCAGCCCTCGCAGAGCACCCGATGCGGGTCCAAACCCTCCCTCGTCTCCCCTGGTCTTCGACACGCAGCTGCTGCCCCCAGTCAGGCCGGCCCCGCTCTGCCGCAGCCTCCACCTGACCTCCCTGTGCCGGAGGCAGGTCCCTGCAGGGAGACGTCTCACCTCCACGACTGACTGGCTGCCGTCAGGGTTGATGCGGAAGGAGCCCATCTGGATGGTTTTCCTGGGGTCGACCTGGGCAATCTCCCACTCCAGCTCGTCCACCAGTGCCCGGCACGCTGCGGGGGACGCAGGCGTCAACGGCCCGGAGATAACGGCATTGCGTGGCCCCACACCTCAGCCCCTGACACCGACAGACCCGCGGCTGCCCAAAGCCACTGGGAGTAACTGGTGTAACTGGCGCTGCCGGCATACGGGGACGGCAGGTCTGCGGGGAGCGGGTCCCCGAGGCGCCCTGTGGCCCTTCAGGAACGTCTGTCTGTCCCCGAGCAGGGCGAGCATGGACGGGCAGCAGCGGCCGCAGGACAAGTGGGTCCCAACGGCCGCCCCAGCCCTGCACCACCGTCCCACCCCGGCCCCACCGTCCCGTCCCGTCCCGTCCCGCCACACCTCCGCAGTGCAGGTCCTGGCTCCGGCGGGCGCAGGCCGCGGGCAGCAGCGCAGCCAGGGCCGCGGCCAGGCAGAGCGCGGGCGGGATCCGGCCCCTCATCCTCACGGCTCCGCTGCAGGGCGACCTGCGGGCACGGGCAGCTCCAGCGCTGGCGGCCCCCGCGGCCCCACACCCCAGCTTCCCCCAGCCCTGGCAAAGCCCGTCCTCGGCGGGGCCCCGTCCAGCCCCCCCGGGACCCCCCGTCCCCTACAGAGCCCCACTGCCCGTAGGGCTTCGCCCATGGCGTGTCCCCCCCCCCCCCCCGGGTCCCCACTGAGCCCCATCCCCTGCAGGGCCCGGCCGTGCCCCTGGACACCACAGGGACCCCTCGCCTACAAGGCCGAGCCCAGCGGCCCCGATGGAGCCCCCTCCCCCGCAGGGTAGAGCCCAGAGCCCCTCGCAGAGCCCCCTCCCCTGCGGGGGCCACGTCCGCAGCCCCCCGTAGAGCCCGCTCGCCTACGGGGCCGAGTCCAGCGCCCCCTCCCCTACAGGGCGGCGCTCGCAGCCCCCGCGGAGCCCCCGGCCCTGCCCGGAGCCCCGCACCCGGCGGGCCCGGCCGAGCCCCCAGTACCGCGCCGCTCTCCCGTCCCGCTCCGCCGCCCCCCCCCGACCCGGCCGGCTGCCCGGCGGCTGCCCGCGGCGCCGCCTGTCCCGGCGCGCCCCTCCGCCCGACCCGCCGCGGGGGAAGGCCCCTCGGAGAGGGCGGCGGCCGAGCCGGTCGGGACGACGGAACCGGTCGGACCGGCCGGGACGGCTCCTCGGCCCGCGGCGGGGCCGTCCCGTGCGCAGGCAGCGCCGCGGGCAGCCCGGGGCGAGCGCCGAGGTCCCCGACGCTGCCAGGGCCCGGTCCGCGTGGCGCTCGGCCCCCGCGGAGGCGGGGCCTGCAGTGACTCCGCCCCCGCGACCGCCCCGGCCCCGCCCCCCCCGCGACCGGCGATGCCGCGGCCGCGCCATGTCCCCGGTCCCGATCGTTCCCGCCGCGTTCCCCGCTCCCGGCCCCGCCCGGGCTCCTCCGCGCTGTGGCCCCGGTGCCAGCCCCGGCGGTCGGGGCCCGGGTCCTTCCTGCCCTGTCTCCGGGCCCAGCCCCGCTCCAGGTCCTCCGTGCCGTGTCCCCGGTGCCGGTCCCCAACCCCGCGGTCCCGGAGCCAAGGAGGAGACGGCGGCGCGGGTGTCCGAGGCTGCTTTATGAGGGCGCCCGGGCCGGCGGGCGAGTGGGGGGGGTGGGGGGTGGGGGGGTGGGGTGGTGATTCCCGGTACCGGCAGGCAGAGGGAGTCTCGGGGCGCCGGGCCCCGGGGGATGCCCGGGGGGGTCGGGCAGGGTCGGGGACAGCCCCGTCCCCGCTGCTGGTTCCAGTTCCACGTGTGTCCGCCTCCCTCGGGGGGTCCCGGGGCTGCTCCTCGCCGGGGGCCGTAGGGTCCGGTCACAGGGCCAGCACGGGGGGGTACACGGCCCCATCTGCCAGAGACAAAGCGGGGTGAGGGGGCGGCGGGGGGGCGCGGGGGGGACACGGGGGGGCCGCGGCGGCGCCTTACGCTTGGGGCTGCTCTGGCTGTCGGGCTCGGGCACCTTCCAGTCCATCTTGCGTCCCTTCTCGTAGAGGCCCTTGAGCACCTTGCGGAAGTCCTCGGGCTCGGCGCCCTGCGGGCTCAGCTCCAGGTACTTGCGGTAGAGCTGCAGCGCCGTGCGCGCGTCCTCGATGCTGTCGTGGGTCTCCCCCTGGATCTTCAGGTCTGCGGGGAGAGCCCCCGGTCAGGCAGGGGGCCAGCGGGGACCCCGGGGGGGGGGGGATCTGCCCCCGCTCCTGCCCCTCCCGGATCTGAGGGTTCAGCCACTGACCCAGGAAGTACCAGGCGAGGAAGCGGAGGGAAATCATCCTCTTCCTCGGGATGTGGAACAGGTAGACGGTGTCGATCACCTGGTCCTTGGGCACCTGGAAAGCAGAGAGGGTCCTGCTGCCAGTGCAGGGGGGCTGCCGCGGGGGGGGGTGAGCCCTGGCACTGCCACCAGCCCCTCATCCCCACCCCGAGACCCCCGTGCCCGGGTTGAGGGAGGGGGGCTCGGCGCTGTCACCATCAGGTTGATGACACGGAAGTCCTTCTGCAGCCCGTGGCCCACAAACTTGACTCCCACATCGATGAGGAAGCGCAGCTTCAGGTAGGTGGATTTAAGAGTGGTGAGGTGCTTGGAGGAGATCTTGGCGTCCAGGTCTCCCGGCTTGATCCCCGAGTACTGGGTCAGGTAATCCACCACCTGCGGGGACCAGGGCCCGTGGAGGCAGGCTGGGAGGGCTGAGGGGCAGCCGTGGGGGGGTCTGCCCCCCCCCGATTCCCCTGCCAGCATCCCGGGGAGGGTGCTGTCATTATTGTGGGTGCCCCTCCGTGGAGCAGGAGGCAGAGTGGGTCCGTGTCCTCCCCGTGGGGCTGGGGAGCTGTGTGAGGCCAGGCAGGAGCCCCGTACCTGCTCTTGGGTGGAGATATAGTCATCAATGAAGGGGACGCCCTCGTTTGGGCCCTGCCCGCGCACGCACGTGATTCTGGCCACCGACATCTGGCTGGGCTTGATGGTGGATTTGGTCCCGTCGCTGCGTAGCTCGGCCTCCTCCTGCAAGGGGCGAGAGGAGAGCTCGGTGACCGACAGCTCCCGCAGTCCCCGCAGGGACCGGGCGCACCCAGAGGGGCTGCCCCTGCGCCCCGTCCCCTGAGGCCTGACCTCGTTCAGCGTGACAAACTCGGCGTCCAGCCCCACCAGGTCGCCCGCCTGCGGCATCTCGCTCAACATGAGGGGGATGAAGGTGGCGTGGCACTTGCGCTGCTTGCGAGCCAGGGAGGCCTCCGCCAGCAGCACGCTGGCTTCGATGGGGTTCTTGACTGCAGGAAAAGGGGAAGGGAGATCAGCCGCGAGCCGGCGTCACTGGCCACATGGCCACTTCCACCCCAGACACTCACTGACGAGGTTGTACTTGGCATTGAGGTTCCTCCGGGCGTAGTAGAGGATAGCCGGCACCTTCCAGCTCATGTCGAACTGCACCGCCTCGCACTGCAGGGAAGGGGGGGGGGGGTGTGGTGTGTCAGTGCAGGGATGGGGGCAGCCCAGCGTGGGGCGGGGTGCTCCCAGGTGCAGCAGGAAACCCCCCTCCACAGGGTCCCCGCAGCCACAGCCTCGCCTCGACACAGGGCCGGTGGCAGCGCCCCGAGCACTCACCTTATCCACGGGCTCGATGAGGAAGTCATTGAAGAGGTACCACTGCTGGTGTGTGACTCCCTGGGGGGAGAGGCACAGGCACTGCCTTAGGGGCCCCCCCCAGGCAAATGCAATGACTCCTCTACCCAGTTACCAGGGAAAGAGGGGTGTGACGATGCCATGTGGGAACTCCCGCCCTTCCTGGGACACCGTGGGGAAATCCCTGCTGGCCTGGGTGGTGATGATGCGTACGTGAAGCACTCGGGCTGGACAGGCACGGTCTCTGCCCGACTCCTAACCAAAACTCCACGGAGATGCAACAGATAAGAGACAGGGATGCAGCCTTGACACACTCTGGGAACTCCTGGCTTGGGCATCTCCACCAGACAACAGGACTGCCCAGACCAGCCCCCTTTTCCTCGGGAAGGGAGATGACGTCTCAGCCCTTACCTGGAAGCACGACAAGCTGGCAACGTGCCCGTGACCCAGGAGGAACCAGCCTGAGCGAGTGTGGGAAGAGTGCTTCTTCAGCCCTTCCCTCCCCGTAAGGTGCCCAAGCAGCACTTGGCTGTTTAGCGCTGCCAAACTGTTTAGCTGTTCAGCCAAACACTCAACACTTGACTAAGAGACCCAGAAACAGGTCTGTGAAACGACCCGGCCCTGGAGCAAGCCGTGGGCGAGAATGCCTTGGCAAGGCAGGACTCCCGGGGAGCAGGGCTGCTCTCGGCAGCCTGTGGGTACGCTGGCTGTGGGCAGGAGAGCCCCTGTCCCGCAGGGCTTCTCACCTCCTTCCTTTGGTGGTAGGTCTCTCCCACTTTGATGTGCCCCACCAGGCTGCCCCCTGTGCGGGAATCCAGGATGTGGACGACGGTGGCCATTAGATCGTAGACATAGACCGACTCGGGGTCGTCAGTCGGGCTCAGCTGCAAGAGGAACCGGCCCCGGGGAAATGTCTGAGCCGCCGACTGTCTGCCAGGCAGCTCCCAGGCCTCCAACCCAAACCCCAGAGCTCGGACATGCCGTCTCACCATCAGCCCAGAGGTTTCCATGCTCACCCGAGGCGTCTCCGAGACGGCCTCATTATCTCTCGCCCACACACGCTCAGCAGAAAGCGGTTCTGAAGCAGTTCTGCTCCCGCAGCCCCACGTGCACACAACCACGTAGCCCCAGAGGTATCTCATCAGCCTTTACCTCATCGCTCTCACTCCAGTTGCAGACATCTAACTCCTTGCTCTTGGTCAGCCTCATCTTGATGGTGTGGGGGATCCAAATGTTCTTCAGTTCCTCCACGGAAGGATACGAATGCCCCGTGTAGGGGTTCCCCAGCTCCTTCCTGCATGGAGAATCACGGAAGGCCGAGTCGGAGGGAGTCACGAGATGTCATCCAGGCCAACTTCTCCAGGGCAGGACCCCCACTGCCCCACCCACTCACCCACCAGCCTATTCCTAAACCTTCTGCAGGACAGATGGGGAAGCCAGAGATGCACCACTTCCCCGCAGCTGCCTACAGCAGGACCCTGGGAAAGGTGGTCAGCTAATGTCGGCTAGAAAGGGCCGATACACAATCCTGGGGTTTTTGTCAGTCTGAAAAGGGAAGGGGAATGAGGGCTGGGGGCTCAAAAGTGGATCACAAGGTGGATCACAAGGGTATCTGAAGGGGATGCTGCACAGAGCACCCATACAGGGTCACAGTCTCAAGAGCAGCAATGAGACTGTTCCAGTTCAGAGCCCACGAGGAGTTACAGACAGGTAGATTATCAAATTGTCATTATCAGATGAGAAATGGCCCCGAGCTATCCAAGGCCCAGAGAACAACCCAGAAGGCGTCACTGCTCAGAGTCGCCACCACAGGGATGGTCACCTACCACTCTCCAAGAGAGATTTCTTTGCCTTTGGTGATCTCAAAGCCTCCTCTCTTCATCATGGCTCTCTGAAAGGCATACTGGCAACGAAACACAGGCAAGCGTCAGCGCGGAGTGACAGGCTGGGCTTGGAAACACGTGGGTGACAGCCAGGCCAGAAGTGGGGAAAAAGACAGGGACTTTAAAGTCGGTGACAGGGAAAAAGACAGCGAGGGAAACCCAACTGTCCGCCCGCTCTCTGCTGGGCTTGTGCTCCGGGAAGCGGGCACTGCCTTGCTGCTCCTAGGTCCTGGGGGACTGGGGGAATCAAAGAGTGACTCTACTGCAGTCCCGTCAGCTTTGTCATGGCAGGAGATCTTGTCTTTTCCAACTCCAAACACACGGCTCACGCTACAAGCATGACCAAATACCAACATGTCCTCTGCAAACAAAGTAGGGTGACGCTCGGGTGGAGAGCAAGAGACTTAGAGACAGCGAGATCAGAGTGAAAACACCTCCGCAGAACTGGACACGCAGCAAACCCCGTGTGCCAGGGAGAACAAGCCTGCTTCTGCCCCAAAAGTGTCTCCCCCACCTCAGCCTGTGTCTTCCAGAAATCTGCCTCCTTGGAGCTGTTCACCTCACAGTTAATGACCAGGACGTCCGGCAGGCAGCGGATGTTCCGGGTTTGGACCTGCAGAGAGAGCAGCAGATGGAAGCCAGGCAGCACCGAGAGCCCTGGAGAGGTTCAAAACCGGATTTGGCACATGCTACCCTCTTCCCTCCTCCAACGCCTTTGCCTGCAGAGCTTCCTCTCCGCTGCCTGGCCAGGTTCCTGGTAGCTGGGGGTACTGCAAGAGCAACTGAGGCAGGGAGCAGTCTGCCGCCCTGAGCAGGTGTGCTCAGCTCCTGGGGGGTTTCCCTCTGCCCCCTACCCCGGGGGGGGATTCAGCTGGGATCCGCGTGACCTGCGAGACGTATTCCAGCGCTCGCACAGCCCAGGAAATACCCCACACCACAGCAGCTCGCCATCCAGGCCAGGAACCGAATCTCCAGCATCCACGCAGGAGGTTCCCCACTGACTAATGGAGAAACTGCCTCCACTCAGCCGGCGGCACGGGGCGCTCACACCCTTCTCCCACACCCCCTCGCAGCCCGTGAAGCACGACGTGCTCGCACCCCGCTCCCAGGCTCACCGTGGGCTGGTACTTCTCACAGTTCTCACACCAGGCTTGCGTGTTCTGCTCCAAGCAGATGCTTCGCTTTAAAATTTGGGCAAACTCATAATCTTTGACCGGCTTTTCTGACGGGAGAAAGGAGAATAACGTCACCTTCCAACACACAAATCTTTACCAATTTAGCTCAGCCAAACCTCTGGGGTTTTCCTCACAACCACCAGTGAGAAGGTCAACCCCCAAATCTGCCCTTCTGTAGCCAAAAGCTTGGCTGGTTGGAAACCCACCACTAGACCTCGGCTGCCGGGTCTGCCACAGCTGGGGCCAGACCACTGCAGAAGCTCCTTGCTGCAGGTGTCTTATCACCTGGAAAAGTCACGGCTCATCCACACAGATAACAAACCCTGCCCGGCCACGGACATGCAGCAGCGTTAAACGTGCCAGGCCCTGCCCTGCCCTGCCCACCCCTGCCTGTTACCAGTGCTCTCAGGGTAGGAGAGGGTGAAGAGCAGCGTGGAGGACACGCGGACGGTTTCCTTGCCGCAGCGACACATGCTGCAGTTCTCCATCTCGCAGCTGAACAGCTGCCCGATAACCGAGTCCCCTGAGGACCCAAAGCTGCTGGAGAAAAAGAGCACCGGGGTTAGCAGGATCCCAGCAGTCCCTGCGGAGTGGGGCTGGCTGGTACAGTGGGTTGAGCGCTGAGGACCCACACATCTCGGGCTGCACAAGGGCCGTTTGGGGCCAGCACCCAGATTCCAGCAGCTCTTGGGGAACCAGCCATCGGGCTTCCAGAGCTGGTGACCTGTGCGCAGCCCCAACCCACCAAGCAGGGGGGCTAGGCCTAGGAGGGACAGAGGTTCAGCACAGGGTTCAAACCCAGCTGTAGGGGCAGCCTGCAGCTCCGCGTGTTCCCATGCAGCCCTCAGGGCAGATGTGGGTGGCAAGAAAGCTCAGTTCAGCCCCCTCCCTGGTTCAGTGTCCTGGTTTCGGTCTCTGTCCTGTCCCCAGGCCAGGGATTTACCTGCTGCCAGCCCCTCGATATGCCTGCGGTCCCTCCTGCTCCTGGGTTTCCTGGTGCAGCTGAGTAAGGATGAAACGGTTCCAGCTCTGAATCAGCCGCCCCAGGTTCACCTTCCCTGTGGCTTCGTCCGAGTCAGCCAGGATCAGCCCCAGCGCCGAAGCCTCTGGGATTGTGCGGAAAGCCCGCAAAAAGTTGCTTCCCTGGGGATGGGGCAAGAGCGGCATGTCACCGAGGTCAAGTGACAGGAGTTTCCACGCTGTCTGATGCCATCACCCAAGGACCCGGCGCCACCCGGCTCCTGCTCCTCTGCGATCCCTCTGACCCTCCCAGGCAGCCCAGCCCGCCGGCCTCACGTCACGCCTGGGCTCACCACAGACCTGGCAGGGGTCTCCTCGGGACAGGTCCAGCATGTGGAAGAGCAAGCCCAGCTCGCAGCCCAGGCAGAACTCCTTCTGGCACAGGTGGTTCTGGACCAGGCAGCGGACCGGCTCCAAGAAATACAGCACCTGGCAGAGACGGAGCAGTCAGGGGAGGTCCCAGGGGCTGTGGTGGTCTGGGCAGGGCTGGGGTGTTTCCCACCTGGATCATGCAGTTGCAGTAGGCGTTGGGGATATGGGGCTCCAGGCCCGCAAAGAGCGTCTTGTTGTAATGCTTGAAGTCAAAGTCTTCCAGCCCCAGCTTGGAGTATTTGATCGTGACCTGAGTAGAGACACAAACGTGTTCAACAGACACCTTCCCACACCATGGGACGCCGGCACAATGCCCAGGTGCTCCCCACGGAGACGTGGGCAGGTGCTTGGGCCCAGGCGGGTCCTTCGCCCCCCCGAATGAGCCCAGCCTGGGGACTCCCAGCCAGCCCCTCCCCTGTGCCCCAGAAGGCCACTACCTTCCTGTACTTCTTGGCCACCATGTAGAGGTGTGGCTCCTCTTCCCGCCCAATCGGGGACTCGGGGACTTGGCTGAAGCTGTCAAACTCATTGTCCGTCTCTTTTAACCGATAGGGAATCTGCGAGGGGGAAGAGAAGGGAAGAGCGGCTGAACCCTGAGACGGAGAGAAGCATCAGTTACTGAAACAAGCAACTCCTGGGCTTTCCTGCCTCCCCCAATGAGCAAAGGAATAAACCAGAAAGGAGTGGGGCCCTCCCTTAACCTGCACGAGGCCTCCACACCTTCCTTCTTACAAGAGGCTTATCGCTGTGGGAAACTACAGCGGCGCTGCGGGCAAGGGCGAAACACAGCAGTGTTTTCCCAAGGGCGAGGGACGTGCCATAAACCTCCAAACCGGACAGCTCAAACCTCTCCTACCACAGAGCGAGTTATTGATAGAACTGGGATTCTGGCCCGAGGGGGACACTCCAGCCCTCCCCCCAGGGCTGGCTCACCCGCTGACACTGCTCAAGAGAAGCTGTCGCCTCCAAACTATACACCTGCCTCCTGCAACACCCGAAGCCAGAGAATTTCATCTCTCACCCCTGTCCCGAGCCCTGGAGCAGAAAGCTCCGAGATCGTTCAGCACGCAGCGAGAGCTCCATCCCTCCCCCAGCCGCAGACCTCTGCTGCTGGCAGAAGCACCCCATGCCCCGCACAATCCCCTCCCGAGAGCGGGCACCTGGTTGCGGAGCTTGGTCCTTGGGTTTGGGGCGTAGCCAATGAACCCCACTTTCTTCATGGTGCGCAAAATCTCGGGATCTACCGGAGGGGCTCGCCTGCAAAACACACCGCGACTCAGAGGCTGCTCTGTTTGGCAGCATCATTTAACCAAGGGCCTTGCTGGGTGTGCTCAGGGACCCACCAGCGGGTCACGAGGGTTTCCCCCACTCAGCCCTTCCCCGGGTTCATTTTCTGTCACAACAAAACACCTGGGCTATGCCAGAACACGGCAGCAGCGCTGAGCACAGGCATGTTTCAGACAGGGCTCAGGCGGAGGAAAACCAAGAGTTTCCATACAGGCAGAACGCAGCCAGGATCCCACTGGGATCTCCCCACCAGGAAGACGGAGGTTTGGCCATACCCTACCATCTTCAGACCTGCCCAGTCACTGCACCTCAGCGGTTAAGCTCCGCCACGGGGAACTGATCTTGCATTTCACAGGGCACGTGACGAGGAAGGGCAATGCCAGCCGTGAGATGGGGAAGCAGAGGGAGCAACACGGCCGCTCTCCTGCTCCCAAGACCCAGGGAAGGAGAGGAACTCTGCTGGGGCCAGCTTTCCCATGCTGGCTTTTGCTGGGAGAGACTGGCAAATTACCGGGGTGCCGGGGCAGAGTTGGCAGCGGGCCAGTCGGAGAGCAGGGTGTCGCTGGTCAGCGGCACGGGGATGAGCGAGAGCGGCACGAGGTCCTGGTTCCAGTCCAAGTGGGGCAGCGTGTCCACGATGCAGGGCAAGGCAAAGTCGGTCTCCCTGGAGTAGGCGTTGAAGGTGACCTCTGGGGAGTCGGCCCAGAGGTGGACGCACCCCTCCGAGTCGCCGAAGGCCAGGGCCTGCTTGCTGGCCGAGACATCGAAGGTCATGATCAGGGGCCCAACGGTGTTCACGTGGAAGATGTCAGCGGGGTTGGCGAGGCCGGTGGGCTCGCAGAACTGGCACTGACCTGTGCAAGAGGGAAGTGCAGAGCAACATGGCACCAGGGAGCATGCGGGCAGCCAGCACACAGTGACCCAGCACGCCTCTCGCTTACGGGGCCATTTGAACCGGCTGGACATGGGTCGAGGGCGCTCGGCCAACTCTATCCCACTGGGATTTCACCCCGAGCCTGGGGGACGCCGGGACCGTCACCCAGCTCTCGCCAGGGGAGCGGAGCCCGGCCGGGTGGGGGATGCAGCTTCGCCCACCTGTCTGGGAGATGATGGCCAGGCGGGAGGTGTAGGTGGGGATGAAGCGGAGGAAGAAGGGGTCGATGTGGACCTGCAGCGGGGTGGTGGCCCGCATCATGCGCAGGTCGTACACCTTCAGGAAGCGGTCGCAGGCGAGGCTGTTCATTCGGCTGGAGAAGCCGCAGGTGACCAGCAGGTTCCCGTGGACATCAAAATCAGACAAGCTGCCCGAGTACGCATCGAATTCGTGCTCCACCACAAATGTGCGCAGATCCCGCAGGGAGACCTGGGAGGGTAAGACGGGGGTGTTGGGTGCCACGCAGGCAGCTGTCGGCTACTTGGGAGCCCCTCGAGCTCTGGGAAAAGCTGGACGCCAGCTCCAGGGTATCCCAGAGGGAAGCCGAGCATCAGCAGGGCTGCCAGGTAGGATGAGGCTGGTATTACCTTCCCCGAGGTGTGCCCACAGAAAAAGAAGCGGTTTGATTGCCTCATGATGGTGATGCCGGGAACCTCCACGGTGTACTGGGAAGGAGGCAGAAGAGTGGAGTGAGCAGTGCTGAGCGCCAGAACAAAGCACCTCCTCGCAGCAGGGAGCAGCCCCCGGCCCGGCCGTACCTTCTGCGTCTCCTGGACGGTGTTGAGGTCTATCTCAATGACGTGGTTCTGCAGCCCGCCAACGAGCAGCGTGCTGCTGTCCGTCAGCAGGAGACTGTGCATGTCCTCGGACTCGTCCATGCTGCAGGAGAGGGGAGAGGACAGCCCTCGCGCTCCTGCCCAGCTCGGGGAGGCAGCGGGGAAGGGGGCGGAGGATCCATCCTCATCCTCTCCCAGATCTAGCTTTTACACTGCCGGCAGAGGGGCCGGGACCATCTCCCCCAGCACAGGGGCAGCTCATGGGGCCAGCACAACCCACCCGCTGCCAGGGGAAGGCACTCACAGGTAGTCAAAAATGATGAGGCCCCCCCGTGACATGTACTTCAGGTTGGTTTTGGTCAGGAAAAGGACACCGTTCTCCAGGCTCTGGATCTGGCGGATATCGTCACTGCTGTTCACTTGGAAGGAGGAGTATCGCTCCAGCGTCGGGCCGAAGAAAGAGGTGGCGTGGCCCTAAAACCAGCCGGGGACAGGCTCATCAAGACCCGCCCCAGCTTCACTTTGGATGTGACACAGGCAAACGCCACTTTGCCCTGCGCCAGCTCCCGGGCGGAGGCAGGCTGTCGGCTGCCTTACAGCCTCAGCCAGCCTACGGGGGGGCTTCCTGCCCCCCTGTGTGCCCCAAGCTGTGGAAGATTGTTCAGACTTGGACTCCCTTTCAGGCAGATAAGTGCAGACACGAGTAAAAAACCAAAAGCTCCAACAGCCCCACACACCAGGGCAGTAAAGTTACTTGGGAAACGCCAAGAGGCTCATGCTTCCAAGACGTATCAACCACCGCCGGGCAGAAGCTCTGCACCGGTGCAGCACAACCCCGGTTTGAGCAGGACTCTCCGGCTCGGCCCCATGCTGAACCGCTCTCCACCCACAGCCAGCTTGCCCCGAGCCGGTCGCAGCAGGCAGGTGTCGGGCAGCGAGAGCAGCGCAGACAGCCTGGCTGGGGCAGTGACCCTCCTCCCTGCCCCGCTCCCAGAGCGGGCACCTACCCCGTGGTTCCCAACCCACAGCATCTCTTCGTGCAGGTCGAAATGGGAGACGGAGACGGGCACCCCCACTTCGGAGACGGCGGTGTGCAGCTCGCTGTACATGCCCTCCATGAGGTGCACCGACTCTGGCACCGCGATACCCTCTAACGGCACCCCCTCGGGATCCAGCTCCACGTTCTGCAGCAAGCTGGGGTTGAGATGGGGGTCCAGGACAGGGTCCAGCGCAGGGTGGAGGGGAGGCGCATACTCGGCAAGGGAGGGGTCGAGACCTTCAAAATTCATGGTGAAAACCAGCGTCTCCCTTTGAAACAGAAAAGGAACTAAGTTGGTCAGTCAGAAACACCAGGGCCCCCCCGATTCTTAGAATCGGCGGCAGAGGCCCCGGTGACTCCGAGGGATGGAAAAGGCGGCTGGAATCTCCAGTGAGTGTAAGGTGCAGCGCTCCTGCCGGGGACACCGGCAGCACCGAGCCCACGCAGGCAGCGGGGCCTGTAAAGTCCCTTTCCCGGGGCACACTCAGTGCCCTGTCACGGCCGTGAGAAGGAGCCCGCAGCAGCCCCGCTCCCGCGCTGGCAGCAGCCCCGGTGCACCGGGCAGCCGGACCCCCGCCCGGGGCCGGCCGCTCCCGGAGCTCGGGGCACCGGCCGGGCTCCCGCTGGCACCTCCGAGCCCCTCCCCGCCGCAGCCCGCCCCCCGCGGAGGGCCAGCTCCGCACCCGCCTCCTTTATCTCTGCAGGCCGACACCGAACCCACCGGCGGTATCAGCTGCCGCAGACCCGCAGCCGTTGGCGGTGGGGCCGGGCGCGGCACGGGGGGCCCAGGCCCGGCCCGAGCCGCGGGCGCTGCGGGGCCCCCGCTCTCACCGCCGTGCTTCGAGCCCGGCGCCGCTACCCACAACCCCCCGCGCTCCGGCCAAGCGTCCCACAGTGCCCCGCGCCCCGGGGCGACGGCGGCCGTTACCCACAGCGCCCCGCGCCCGCCGTTACCCAGCAGCCGCGGGCAGAGCCCCGCCAGGGCCGCACTCCCGGGATCGTCCCGCTGCGCATCCACAGCCGGGCCGGGGCCGGGGCCGCCGTCACCCCTCCCGCCGTCGCTATGGCAACCGCGCCCCCCGCGCTCCCGCCCGGTAAACCGGCCCGCCCCGGGGCCGGCGGTCCAATGGTAGCGCGGAGCCGTGAGGCGTCGGCCAATCAGCGCCTGGGTGAGGCGGGACTAAGCGGCGCGGCGGGTGGCCTCCCGGACGGCGCGGCGGAGGGGACAAAAAGGCTGAAATCGGCCGTTTCGAGGCGGGGGTATCGGCGGGGGGGGGGAGCGCGGCCGGGGCCGGGGCCGGGGCCGGGAGAGCCCGGGGTGGGAAGCGCCCGGGACCCCCCCCGGCCCCTCCGCCCACCAGCACCGCACAGACCCCCGGGCGCTGCCTGCCGGCTGCGGCACCTGCGGCCCCCCCGCCGTCCCGTGGCTTCTCACGGTGTCCCACCGGGCCCACGGGTGTCACGCAGCGTCCCCGGCGTCCCACCGTGCCCACGGTGTCCCCTGGGTCCGGGGGTCCACCGGGTCCAAAAGTGTCCCAAAGTGCCCCACGGGGTCTCACCGTGCCCACCGGTGTCACACAGCACCCCGTGGCATCCCACGGCATCCCACGGGCGTCACGCAGCGTCCCCTGGCACCTCATGGGATCCCAGCGTGTCCCGCGGGGTCCCCTGGCATCCCACGGGGTCCCAAAGTGCCCCACGGGGTCCCACAGTGTCCCACGGGGTCTCACCGTGCCCACTGGTGTCACGCAGCGCCCATTGGCACCCCATGGGATCCCAAAGTGTCCCCAAATGCCCCACAACGCCCCACGCTGTCCCCTGGCGTCCCACCGTGTCCACTCGTGTCCCGCGGGGTCCCCTGGCATCCCACGGGGTCCCACCGTGCCCCACAGTATCCCACGAGGTCCCTCGGGGTCCCGCGGGGTCCCCAGGGCAGCGCACTGTGGCCGGACCGTGGTTCTGAGCCCCACTGGCCCCGGCCGTGGCCTCTCCCGAGACCCCCGCCCCGGCATCCCCCCCCCAAACCCACCGGGGCAGGACCACGGGCAGGGAGGGAGGGGAGGGAGGGCGGCCCCCCTCGCCCCCCGGAGCGGACTCGGCCCCGGGCCGGTGCCCGAGGCGCGGCCGGTGCGTGCCCGCGGGCCCGGGGAAGGCCGGGGGCAGCCCCGCCGGGCGGGAGCGGGAAGCGCCAGAGCCGCCCCGTCGGGGCCGCCGCGATTGCGGTGCCGCGGGCAGCACGGCCCGGCTCGGCGGGGACGGGGGCTGCCGGGGCCTGCGGGGGTCCCGGGGGTCGCGGACGGGGGAAGCCCCTCCGGGACACCGCGGCCCCGGGGAGCCGCCAGCCGCCGCGGCGGGGCTGCCCCGGCTGATTTCCCAGTGCGGCCGGGGGGCAGCGGGGGACACCGGGGGGGGACACCGAGGGGACACCGGGGAGCACACGGAGGACACACCAAGGGGACACCGGGGGGACACCAGGGAGACACCGCCGGGCTCCGGGGGGGTCCCGCCCCGCCCGGGCTCCCGGTGCGCTCGACGGGGCGGGGCGGCCCAGGTGCGCCGGGCGGGGGGTCCCGGGGCGGTCGGGGGGGGTCCCGGGGCGGTCGCGGTGTCCCCGTCCCGCTCGTGCCGCTGCCGCCGCGGTGCCCCCGGGCGCGGAGCCGCCAGGAACTGCCCCGGGTTTTCCTGCCCATCCCGTCCCGTCCCGTCGCGGCGCGGGGCCGGGCGCGGCGGGGCGCAGCCCGGGGACCCCGGCCCGGTATCAGTTCTGCTTTCGCGGGAGGCGGCGATTTCGCAGTAACGGGGGGCGGGTGCCACCTGCCCCGGGGATTCCCCACCTGCTGCCGCCCCATAAGAGCCCGGTGGCGGCGCCGGTGGCGGCACCGACCGGCCATGGCCCCGCTCCGTCGCCTCCGCCTCTGCCTCTGCCTCTGCCTCCCGCTCCTGCTGCCGACGACGACCGCGGCCCCGGCCCCGGCCCCGGCCCCGGCCCCGGCCCCCCGCACCGACTGGGCTGCCTGCAGGAGCCTCTCCCGGGAGCTGTCGCGGCTGGTGGCGACCCTCAAGGAGCCTCACCGGATCCTGGTGAGCGCGGGGGGCTCGGCTGGGGGAGCTCGGGGGGGGCCGGGGGTCTGCAGGCGCCGGAAGGTGCGGGGCATCCCGGCAGGAGGGGTGCCCCGAGGGTGCGGGGTGCTGGGGAAGGCAGGGGGTGCGGGGGACGTGGGGACCCCGCTGACCCCCTGCTGCCAGGAGGAGACACACCTGAGCGAGGAGGACCCCAAGAACTGGCCCCCCCGGATCCGCTGCAGCGATGCCTGTGACCCCTCCACGCTGGACACCAACAACACGGTACCGGGGGACATGGGGTGGTCAGGGGCTGCGGCGGAGCGGCCAGGGAGCCTGAGGGTGCCTGGCGGGGCATGAGCCCGGGGTGCTCTGGGGGATGTGCCTGGGGGTCCCAGGAGTGCCCGGGAGTTCCCAGGGGTGCCTGGGGGTCCCAGGGATGCTGAGGGATGCGTCTGGGGTTCCCAGGGGTGCTGGGGGTACCCAGAGGTTTCCAGGGTTCCCAGGGGTGCTGGAGGTACCCAGGGGTGCCTGGGGATCCCAGGGTGCTGGGGGATGTGCGCAGGGGACCCAGGGATGCTGAGAGATGTGCCTGGGGGTCCCAGGGTGCTGGGGGATGTGTGCGGGGCTCCCCGGGCCCCCAGCTCACACCCCGCTCCCCGCAGCGCTGCCTGTGGCGCATCCTCCAGGGGCTGCAGCACTACCGGGACCTGCTGAGCTCCGACATCTTCACCGCCCGCCGCCTGCCCCTGCTGGAGGCCGCGCTGGACCAGCTGCTGGGCCTCGTCCAGGTGAGGGGCCGGGGGGTGCTGGGGGGGGGGGGGGGGGGGGGGGCCAGGAGGGGATGGCAGCTCTGGAGGGGCCTGTTCCCCCCACAGCCGGGGAAGTGGGCGCCCGTCAGCCGCGACCTCGGGCCCCCTAA
Organism: Aptenodytes patagonicus; assembly: GCF_965638725.1. Classification (NCBI taxonomy): domain Eukaryota; kingdom Metazoa; phylum Chordata; class Aves; order Sphenisciformes; family Spheniscidae; genus Aptenodytes; species Aptenodytes patagonicus. The sequence goes on from NC_134975.1 coordinate 2,715,883, forward strand.
CCCCGCTCTCCCTGCAGCAGGAGCACGGCCGCCCCCCCCGGCACTCCATGGCCCCCAGCGAGGCCTGGGCCCACCCGCTGCTGCAGCGCCTGGCGCTCCAGCGGCTCCAGTCCTTCGCCGCCATCATGAGCCGCATCTTCACCCACAGCGCCAGCCCCCGCTGAGGCCGGCCCCGCTGCGGTCCTCCCTATTTATTCCCCTCCGCCCCGAGGGGCTATTTATGAGCGATGCTCCCTATTTATCTCGGGTATTTATGGGTTTCTAATAAAGGTCTGAAGGAGATGAGCGGCTCCCCGTGTATGGCGTGACCCGGGTCTGCCCGCAGGCAGTGCAGGCAGCACAGGCAGCTGGGGCAGGAAGAGGTTTATTTACAGGGGGGCCGGGGGGAGTCACTGGAAGTCGTTGGCGTCGATGTGGAGCGGGGGGAAGTCGGTAGCGGTGAAGAGAGAGCTGACGGCAGGCAGGGTCGGGTCCTCAAGCTGCGGCAGGAATGGGTCGCAGGGGTCCACGAGCGCGGCGCTGCCTGCAGGACAGGGAGAGGTCAGTGCCAAGGGGACCCCCTTGTCCCCTCACCCCGGCCCCGACACTCACCTGCCAGCCCAGGGCCCAGCCCCTCCAGCCCCCCGTCCATGGCCTCCAGCATGTTGGGCATCAGCTCTGCGGCTTCCAGTGTCTCCAGCATCCCCGAGCCCGGCTCCAGCTCCTCCACCAGTGAGTGCAGGAGCTCCTGCACATCCTGGCTCCCGGGCAGCGACTCCGTGTCCCTCAGCTCCAGTGGCAGCATCCCCTGCCCCTCGGGGACCAGCAGCGGCTCCACAGCCCCCAGCACCGGCGGCGGCAGCCCCGTGTCCCCAGCTCCCACTTGCTGCAGCATACCCGCATCCCTGGCCACCGGCTGCAGCGTCCCCAGCCCCCCAGGCAGCACCTGCAGTGTCCCCAAGCCCCCTGGTCCCACCTGCAGCATCCCCTGGCCCTCGGGAACCAGCTGCAACACCAGCTGTGGCTCCACGGCCCCAGGTCCCACTTGCTGTGTCCTCTGGTCCTCAGGTCCCACATGCTGCAGCACCCCCAGCCCCCTGGGCAGCACCTGCAGTGTCCCCTGGCCCTCGGGGACCAGCTGCAGCACCAGCTGTGGTTCCAGTTCCCCAATCCCTGGCTGCAGCACCTCTGAGACCCCCGATCCCACCTGCAGCGGCTGTAGTGGCTCCAGGCCTTGAGGCCCTGGCTGCAGTGTCCCCGAGCTCCTGGGCTGCAGCGTCCCCGGGCTCGTGGCCATCACCTGCAGCATCCCTGGGCTCGAGGGCTGCAGCATTGCTGGGCTCCCGGGCTGCAGCGTCCCCGGGCTCCCAGTCATCACCTGCAGCATCCCCAGGTTCCCAGAGGTGACCTGCAACGTCCCCGAGCCCCCAGGCTGCAGCGTCCCCGAGCTCCCGGGCTGCAGTGGTGCCACGTCACCAGGCTGCTGTGTCCCCAGGCCACCAGGCTGCAGCTGCAGTGTCTCCAGGTTTTCTGTGGCAGCCACCAACTCCTCTTCTGTCTGCCATGACTCATTTGCCTGCCTGCAGGGAGAGATGGTGGGTCAGGGTCAGGGGATGCGAGGCTGCAGGCGAGAGGGTCCCCCTTCCCGCGGGGCCACGGAGGGACCGAGGCGTCCCCCTGCCTCACCTGGAGGACACGCGGATGAGGCGCCGGTTCAGGTATTTCTTCTGCTCCATCAGGTTCCCTGGGGACAGACAGGTGGTGTCGGAGGGGGTGGTGGGCGCTTCCCCCGCACCACACCGCACCGCGCCGTGCTGTGCCGTGCCATACCCTCCTGCCGCTGGCTGTAGTAGGGCCCGAAGGCCTCGTCGCGGGCAGTGTCGGGGTACAGGAACCGGAGGGGGTTCTCGGGGATGTTCTCCTCCACCAGCAGCTGGTAGTCGTGGATGATGTCGGGCAGCGCCAGGGACACCAGCTCGGCTGTGGTGTAGGGAACCACCGCCCGGAAAGCAGGGGGCCCTGCGGAGTGGGGGGCAGCCAGAGTCAGAGCCCAGGGCAGGCCTGAGGCCAGGGTGAGAGGCTGGACCCTGGGGGGGGGGGGGCACGCTCACCACTCTCGGGGTGCTCGACCCAGGTGCAGGTGACCCCCCCCAGGATGCTCTCGCTGAACCGGATCAGGAACGTCCCCGTCCGCTTCCCCTTCAGCAGCTTCTTCTCTTGCTTCCGGCTCACGAAGCCCAGGATGAGCCTGGGGGAAGCACTGTCAGCCCCTGTGGTCCCCGGCCCCCCCAGCCCCCCAGTCCCGCTCCTACCCATCCTTCCAGAGCTGCTTGAGATGCTCCTGGAGCAGCCCCAGGATCCCGTCCAGCCAGGCCCAGAAGGAGAAGCCGGAGGCGCCGTCCTGCGGGAGAGGGTGGGTGAGCGGGGACAGGGGGAATGGGGCCATGAGGGGATGGGGGAACAGCGGGACGGGGCCATGGTGGGACGGGCACCGCTCACCTTGGAGAACTTGGACCAGGCCAGGGTGCTCTCCGGAGACGGCTTCGAGCCTTGGAAGAGAGAGCAGGGTGAGGGGGGCGGCACGGCCCCCGTCCTGGCCCCGGGGGGCTCGGCGGGGAGGGGGGACTTGGGGCTGGCACCCGGCCTTACCGAAGAGCTTCTCGGCCAGCATGAGGAGGTGCTCCCTGCTCAGGCCCCGCTCAGCCACGCTCTCGAACTGCCAGCTCAGCACCTCGGCCAGCCGGGGCCAGGGCGCTGGGGGCGGCGTGGAGAAGAACTGTTGATCCTGCAGGAGACGGGGTGAGCGGGGCTGGGGGCACGTGGCAGGGGATGGGGACATGCACTGGGGCAGGGGACGGGGATGGGACAGGGATGGGACAGGGACCAGGATGGGGCAGGGACTGGGGACAGGAGAAGGGACGGGGCACGGGGGAGGACCAGGGACAGGGACCAGGAACCTGGGACAGGACATGGGAACGGAGACTGGGTGAGGAGCAGGGATGGGGACCGAACACCAGGACCAGGGCAGGGGGAGACGGGGCGGGGTGCAGGAGGGCTGGGGGCAGTGGGGGGCGGCGCAGGGCCGGGGAGGGGTCCCGCTTGCCTTAGGGTTGGTGCTGAGCATGTTGAACCAGAGGATGGAGGCCCAGGCACTGGAGAGCTGGTTGTTGTTGGAGATGATGACGAAGGGCAGCGTGGAGGTCTGCGGGGGGAGTGGGGGTCAGGCTGGCAGCCCCCAGCCCCCCCGACCTCCCCCAGCCCACCTGGCCCCAGCGCTCACCTCCAGCTCCAGCTCCAGCCCACAGTAGGCGTACGCCAGCGTGAAGGTGATGAGGTGCAGCTCCTCCGTCACAACCAGGGGACCCTGCGCAAAGGCGGCACCGTCGGGCACCGTCGGGCACCAGGCCACCCCTGCGCCCCCACAGCCCCCAGCCCCGCACCCACCTCGCCGGCACCTTTGCTGCCCTTGCCCGACCTGCTGTCCTTCTGCTCCTTCAGCGTCTGCGGGGCAGGAGAGAGTCAGCCCAGGCCGGGGGTCGGGGCTGGGCCAGGGTCCTCACCCCGCTCCCCTGCCCCACGGAAGATCCGGGGGTCCGGGCAGGGGCCCCTACGAGGTACTGGAAGTCGCAGACCAGCCCGTCCTGGGGACTGTCCCCTGCCAGGAGGGTTTTGCTGTTCGACGTCAGGATGTTGAACTTGCGAAACCTGCAGGGCAGAGAGAGGCCGCGGGTGGGGGGCCAGGACCCCCAGGGGGGAACAGCCCTGCCAACTGTGGCCGGCGCTCGCTCGGCTCTCACCCTTTTATCTTGGGGGGGTCCCTGCAAGAGACAACAGGGCGTCAGCAGGGAGCAGGGCCCCAGGACCCCCGCGGCCAGGAAGGGGGCCCACCCCGGGGGTCCCGACCTGTCGATGTGGATCTTGGCCTCCATGCGGTGGTTGCGGTCGTGGAGGCAGACGAGCAGGCGGGCGCGGACCGAGAACTTGCTGGCCGTGCGCAGCACCAGCGGGCGCTTGCAGGTGTTGGGCATGCTGGGCTGCTGCTCCACCACAAAGGCTCTGGGGGCACCGGGAGGGTCAGGGCTGCCCCGGCCCCGGCACCCCCAGGCCCCCTGCGCCACCCCCACCTCTGCAGCAGGTAGATAAGCAGCTCCCGCAGCCGCTGTTCCAGGAGAGGGGTCTCTGCCTTCAGCGGGTCCCTCTCGTAGGTCACCTTCTGCCGCAGGTCCCCCAGCGCCCGCAGCAGCTGCAGCAGCTGGAAGAGCCCCTGGCCCAGCTCCGTGAACCTGTGGGCGCCGTGGGGCTCAGCGGGGGCTGGCCGCAGCCCCCTTGTCTACCCTCCCCCCCCCCCGGCCCTACCAGGTCTCCAGCGGGCGCAAGCGGGTGTCGACGGTGGCCCCCAGGCAGGCGCGCTGCTGCCGCTCCCGCCAGGCCCCCAGCTCCTCCTGCAGGAAATCCCGCAGGGTCTCGCTGCGCCCCAGAAGCTGCTGCATCTGAGCCAGCACCTCCTGGGGGAGACACGCACCTGAGCAGGGGGCGCAGGGTGGCCGTGGCCCCCCTGGCCCAGCCCCGGCCCCCTCTCACCCGCCGCTGCCGGTCCAGGATCTGCAGCTTGGCCTGGAGGGCTTGGACTTGCTGGGCGTACTGGGGGTCGCTGGTCCTGTCCTCGCCTGCGGGCAGGGGGTGAGAGGGGTCGGGGGGGCACGGGGGGGGGTGTGCAGGGCAGCGCTGTACTGCGTCTACTCCCGGGGCAGGCAGGATTGGGCCTTACCTGGCAGGTAGTGTACCTTGAAGCAGAAGTCAAAGGTGTCCTGCAGGTCCTCCAGGTGCCGGAAGGCACGTTCAGCCTCCTGGGGGCAGAGCGGGGTGAGGGGCCGGGCAGCCCCCAGGGATCTGGGGGGGCCAGAGGGGCCGTTACCTGCAGGGCCACGTGGAACTCGGCCAGGCGCCGCTGGATCTGCTGCTCACGGTTGCTCTCCTGGGGTGTGCTGGGTGCCGGGGCGGCCCCCCCCTGCAGAGACACAGGGCATCGGGCAGCAGCCGGCAGGGTCCCGCGGGGCAGGGGGGAGGTCTGGCCCTACCTGCCCCCCGGCCTGCCCCAGGCGCAGGATCCGCTGCTCCTCCTGCAGCAGGTTGGCCACCACGTTGGCGAACTTCTCCGGGCACTCATCAAACTCAGCCTGCGGAGTGGCCGGGGGGTCAGCAGGGTGCAGAGACCCCTGCCCCCCCCACCCCCCCTGCCCCAGCCCCGCCACCCACCTGCAGGTCACGGCGGGCCTTGCGCAGGTTGTGCTTCAGCATGAAGTCCTCGTCGCCCAGCCCCGGGCTGCCCAAGCACTCACCCAGCAGCGCCAACAGGGAGTGGAAGAGCATTCGGGCGTGGGAAGAGAGCGGCTCGGCCGCCTGGCGCCTGCAGCACCACGGGCTCAGCACCAGCCCAGCACACACTGGCCGGCACGGCCCCCAGCCCCGGACTCCCCCCCCCCCCCCCCGTTACCAGTTCTGGTCCTCGATCCAGGCGGCCAGGCACTGCCGCACCACCATGGGCAGCGCCGCCCCCGCGTACAGCTGGTGGACCTGCTCCAGGTAGGCGTTGGCCAAACTCTGCACCTCCTGCCACTGCGCCATGCTGGGGGGTGGGGAGCGTCAGGGCGGCCCCACTGACCCGCCGGCCACAGCACGACCGGAGGATACAAAACCAGCGCCCACGCGCCCCACCGGGCACACCTACGCCCCACGTACCTGCCTGCAGCACGGTGGCCCTGCGGGTGCCTCCGCTCCGGCTCGGGCTGGGCCGCAGGAGTGCCGCGGGCTGGCAGCCCCGTCCTGGGGCGGGAGGAAGGGGTGAGCAGCAGCAGAGGTTTCCTGCCCGGGGCCAGGTGCCCGGGGGCCGAGCTGTCCCGAGCTGCAGGGGCCGGGGGCACACGCACACACACATCCCCCTCCCTCCTCCCCAGGGGCCCCCCGCATCCCCTGCGCAGCACCCCAGGCCCCTTCCCCAGAGGCACCCCTAGACTGGTCCCCCCTTGCACCCCCACGGGCACCTCCCAGGCAGGTTCCCTGCACCCCAAGTGTCCCCCCGTAGGGATCCCGGGGGTTGGGTGCCCCTAAGCACCCCCCGCCCCAGGGGGACACCCCCAAGGGACCCCCGAGGGCGATCCCTGCATGCCCCAACCGGGATCCCCTATCTGCGCTCCGCCCCGGCCCCACCAGGGCTCCCCGCCCGCCAAACGGCGCCCTGCAGCCGGACCCCCCGCAGACGGGACCCCCCGGACCCCCCGCCCCGCCCGGCGCCGCGCTCCCACCTCGGCGCCCTCGGCGGCTCCCGGCTGCCGGGGCAGGAAGGCGCGGAGGCCACGCCCTCTCCCCGCTCTGCGCGGCGATTGGCGGAGCGCCGCGGCGAGGCCACGCCTCCCCGGCCGGGAGACCGGGGTTCCAGCGGGGTTGCCCGCTTCCCCGAAATGACGTCGGGGGGGGGCGGGGCCAGACGGGGCGGGGGCCAGACGGGGGAACGGGGGGGAGGAAATGGTGGCGCCCGTGCGGGACGGGCCGCGGGGACGGGCCGTGGGGACAGGGGGGCAGAGCCATGGGACAGGGACGGGCCGTGGGGACAGAGCCATGGGGACGGGGACGGGCCGTGGAGGCAGGGATGGGCCGTGGGGACAGGGACGGGCCGTGGGGACAAGCTATGTGGCCATTGGGATGAGGACAGGCTGTGGGCACAGGGACGGGGCCATAGGGACAGGGCTGGACTAAAGGGACAGGCCTTGGGTACAGGGACAGAGCGATGGGGACCGGGACAGGCTATGGGGACAGGCTGTGGGGACAGGGCTGGGGCCATAGGGACAGGCCGTGGGGACAGGGCTGCGGGAGCCAGAGCCGGGCAAGGCAGGGCAGAGCACGCTGGGCGGGACAGGGCCAGCTGCCACCACGTGGCTCAGGCAGGGCCTCCCCACGGGGCCAAGGTCCCTGTGCCCCAGGGCAGGGCGGCCCCGCATCGATCCGGTGCTGGCCCCCCCCAGACAGGGACATGGAACCAGCCGCCGCATGGGTCCTTTATTCAGACGATGAGGACGGGGCCGCTGTGGGCGGTGGGGGCCGGTGGGGGGTCCCCGTCCGAGGTGAAGTAACTGATAAGCGCCCGCACCCCAGCCTTGAGCCCTGGCTGCAGCCCCAGCTGCAGCCCCAGGGCCACGGGGCCGCCGGCGCCAGCGGTGAGGGCGGCCAGGCTGGCATAGCCAGGTCCTCGGCCACCTCCAGGGCCCGCGTGGAGGCCAGGGCCTCGCAGCCCTGGAAGGCGTAGTAGAGACTGGTGCCCAGGTTGTAGAAGGTGCTGACGCCCGGCACCCACTCCAGCACCCCGTGGGCCTCCCGCTCCCCTGGCGGGTTGCAGGCGTCCTCGTCCTCCCGCCGGCGCCGGGACTGGTGCCAGGTGGCACGGCGGCACGCAGGGAGCCAGGCAGGGGCCCTGCCCCCCGGGAGCACCCGGACCCCCTCGGCCAAGGGCCCCGTGACTGGCACGCTGCGCAGGGTGGGGTGGGTGCCGGCTGCGGTGCCCTGGAGCCGGGTGGGTGCCGCGCAGGGCCATGCCAGGACAGAGCCTCCCGGCTGCACCAGGCTGAGGAGGAGGGGCAGGACCTTGGAGGCTGGGGCGCCCCGCAGCTGCGCCAGCCCCCGCAGCAGTGCTGCGGCCGTGGGGGGGCCCAGCTCCCGGGACAGCCCCAGCACCTCTGCCTCAGCCTGGGGCCCGCAGGCGGCCCCGCTCAGTGCCAGGGCCATGGTGGCACGGGCCAGGGCGCGGGGCAGCGGGGGGAGCTGGTCGAAGCCAGGCAGGGTCTCGGGGCGCAGGTCCTGGCACGAGACCCTGTGCCCCGGCAGGGCCCGCGGCGGGATGTGCTCTGCCAGCTGCGCCAGCAGCGCCTGCGCCGCAGCCTGGTCATCGGCACCCGCCCAGGGGGCATGGCAGAGAGGGCGCTTCCCCTCAGGCCAAGGAGGAGCAGAAGGAAGAGCAGAGCCCGGGGCATGGCGGCAGCTCCAGGACAGCCTGTGGAGGCAGGAGAAGGGGCAGAGCCCCATCAGCCCCCCCATGGCTATAGCCCCCCCCGCGGCCCCCCAGCACCCCGGCTCACCTGCTCGCCGATGCTGGCGTCCCCTGCCCCGTCCAGCCACTGCAGCTGCTGCCCCTGCAGCCCCTTTATAGCCTCGTTATCAGGTGTTGCGACACGCA